>NC_136069.1:1246226168-1246456168 GCF_964261635.1 Lissotriton helveticus | reverse complement strand
TTTTCTTTAGAAAATGTAAGGAAAATAGATTAAAAAAAGAATTGTGCAATTCTTTAATACACAAGAGCATACCTGCATACTATTGTCACACAGAAGACCGCCAAGCGTAGTTTGAGTAACAGGTATAATTCTTGCACAGACTACAAGCAATTCTAATGAAAACATGTGTGCAATTTCACACAGTAATATTAAAAAGATTAGCTATTTCTACTATTGGTGTCAAGCTTCACTGAGCATTTCAGTGCTATTTGTAATGTTGCTATGCTACTGTGACACGCACAAGCTAACATGTTGGCACCCGTGCTTTACGCAGTGCTAAAAATAATAGATATTTTAAAAATAATTGCAGATCTGGTGTAAATCTGACATCTGCAAGGGTAATGCTTTGAGGAGGTTTTTGGCATTCATCTAACTTAAAAATAATTCCTAGTGATAGCAGACAAACTCAACACCTCAAGTCTACCAGCAACCACCAAAGTCTATTCAAATGCTACTCCTTGCATGTACTCAGGCAATGCAGGATGAGTGGAATTTGTATGATCAACCGTTGACCCTTTCTGTGCTCTACACAGCCTATTCTACAATCTCATGAAAGGTTGGTGGATCATTTGGTGGGTGGAGTTGAAGCCTGTTAGAGAATGAGCCTAAACAGTGGGAGTAACCCAGCTCTACGCGCTGGAATTCATAATAAGTCAGTACTTCTACCATTTACCTGTTTCGAACTATGCTCTCTGCTTATCCAAGTGACCACAGATTTATTTTACAACAGGATGCACAATGATATTGCCCCTAGTTGGAAGGAGACTAGCATCACAGTGCATGATTCATTCCATCCCATGGAGGCCACTAAGCCCGTTAGGTTTTTTTTGTCCACATTCACCTTGATTACACCTTTACACCTTAAACCTCCTTTTGCCACCCTTCTGTCTAATTTTTGGAGAGTAATAAGGCTACCTTGCTGGGGAAGAAAGTTTTGACTATTATGGATCTGATTTAACAGGCTGAATATCCAAAATTTAAGCCAGGTGTAATAATTGGAAAGTGGGAGGAGAAAACCAAATACATCTGTGGTACACCACTGTACCTCCTAATTGTTCCCCTGGCTGTCGCCCCTCATTCAGGTTATTAATGGAGCCCACATTCTGGCTCTTTTTTCAGAGGTCGTACTTGGGTCCATTTTACAAATATACATTGCAGCACACAACCATTCAGCTATGGTTTGGCTTGTCTTTGATACCCAATATCTGAAATTTCTCTTCTCTCCAGAAGAAATAAATAGAACAAAAACTTTCAGTGAGCCTTATTGAGTACCCCGGGCTCTGATGTACACCCAAAAATCATCATCTCAAGGCTTACCTTGATGTTGACTCGGCATACCCTATTTAGGATCTGACCAACCTCAGCCCAGAAATTCCAGATACCCAGGCATCCCATAAACATGTGGATGTCATCTGCTTATTGCAATCCACCTTTCAAACAGGATACCGAGTCAGTCCAAGTCAGTCGCGACCATTCATTTTTGCTTTCTGTCTTCCAACGAAAACAGCTTGAAAAGGAGTATGCTTACTTTGGCTCACAGGAAAACTAAGTTTTAGCTGAGTGTGACTAAATACTTGCCTTTACCCAATAGGAGATCTGCAGTACTTGCCTTTGTTTAATAAGAGATGTGCAATAAATATAGACTGGATAATGCAATTCACTGATTTAGCTTTCAGCAGCCAGTTGACCAAGAATAAAAAAATACAGTAGTTCTGGGACCTAAAGTAAGATGCCTCCACTGATATACACTTTGGTGAATTCTGGGCACACACTGGCGGCCAAATAGAAATGAATAGGAATGAAAAGGTCGGCCCTTTATGGCAAAGCAAAGGAATCCCTGATGTTTTACGTTTTAAGCGGGTGGCAAATATGCGTTTTAAGGTTGATGGTGAGAAGGAATTGGTCTTCTTGGAAAAAAAGCTTTCTTGTCGCGTTATCATATGGAACAATTTCATAACAATTATCCAGTCATCTTTGTCACCACAAATTTGTTTGACTGGAAGCCCTTATTTGATGTCTTTTTCAATGTTCTCTTTCCACAGCATGACAATACTTTCTACCTCCAGTACATTAAGTTGGTATGGGTTTCGTATTATAGACGGGTCAGAGGTTTCCTAATAAAATCCTACTATGTAGTCAAAATGGATTATGTCCAATATCCCTTTCCAAAGTATAATTTTCTTCCATGCTTTTCAGTGTTGAAATATCCTGCTTCTAACCAGAATCAAAAAAGTGGACCACTGCTGGCAACATTATTATAGCCTCTCCATATGGACTCAAGTCCTACAATGGGAAAAGCCCTCTTCAAATATCAGCTTACTTGTATACTCATACCATTTGTAGCAAAGACATGGTTCATAAGAGGTCTAGTGAGGGGATGGTACTGATGTAGAACATAAGGTGGTTCTCTAGAGCCACAAATTGAGTAACCCAGTCAAGAGGGGACCAGGAGCGGGTAATGGTCCAGTGCCTGTGCTCCTAGAACTAACGTGAAATCAAAAACGGGGGGACACTGTTCCGGAGGAGTGGTGCAAGGTGTCACCCACTCACTGAGAAAGGAAAGATAGATGGGAAGTAAGGAGACCAGTGGGTTCTAGGCATAGGACCCCCTCCCTGTCTCCTTCCTTCCACTCTATCTTTCCCTTCTCAATGAGTGGGTGACACCTAGCACCCCTCCCCGGAACAGTGTCCCCCGTTTTTGATTTAGTGATACGAATGTTACAGCGCCCTGTTTTTAAAAGTTGCAGGGCATCATAAATGTACACGCCGAAAGGGCCTTCCTGTAAAACAGCACGCATAAAATCTTTGGTCAACAACAGGTATATTGAATGTACATGCATATCATGAAATTAAGCAGAAGGTGACCATTAACTAAGCAATTGTTCTTCCTCCATGGTCGTGCCTTCTATTATAAAGAATCCATGGGTTAGCCTTTAAATCCACTAACAACATAAACTTGAGAGGAGTTGCATCTTTGCTCCATTCTCTCTCTTTCTTCATATTCTGATGAAGCATCCTCTAAAATAACCTAGCATATTTAAGGTAAAACATTCAGTACATTTTACAAATTGTAATAAACATTGATTACATTTGCAGTTACTGCTTAGGTAGCCAACTATGGATCAAGAAGGCCACCTTACTCCACCTGACCATACTGTAATTATTGGGCAACTCACTTCATCTCAAAGTGACTCCTTTGCCATATTTGCCATAATTTTGGGCATATACCATGCACTAAAAAATATAACTGCATACTTAGATTTACCACTATATGGACTCTACAAAGTCTTATCAGAGTCAAAATGTTATGAGCCTAATTATGAAAGTTATTAATCTGTGTAAGAAAAACGTTACTTACTTTTAACAACTGGTTTATAGCTTGTAGTGCTGTAGATTCAGATGCAACTAATGGCGGAGTCTGCGTCGAAATAAATTGAGGGTTTCGGGAGAAGTGTCATGAGCCAGTTAGAAAACAAAAACTCTTCTTCCAGAAAAACAACTTGCAGCAAGTGCATTCAACACTAAAAGCCAGGAGTGTACACAGCGTTTGAGCTACAGCAGCATATGTTGCAAACGTAAAAGTTGGTTTTATATAAACTAAATGTATTTACTCGACTGAAGATTTTCTTGTAAGTTAACCTATTCACTTAAGTTGAGAGTGGTTGGTACTGGTCTTTCCAAGCCTGGAATGTGCTGAGATTTTTTGTGTACCCACAAACATACACATTTATTGATATACTAAAATACACCATGGAAAGGGTCAAAAAAGGGTAGGAGTGAAATTTTTCAAGAGTGAAAAGAGAGTAGGGAAGGCCACCAAAACATCTTGGACATGCAGGGGAAGGATTTAAAAAAATGGCATACAACTCCTTTTGTGCTTGCTTAGCAGATTTTCGCATGAGCAAATATATATGTATAGGTCTCCACATGAGAGAATGAAGTTCACAAACATTTGGTAGGAATATATCTGGACACTTGTGACTATTTATGTTTTCAGGTGTACTTTAGGAAACATTTGTGAATTCCTTAAAGTCATACAGATGCACTCATGCAAGTTGATAGAAATTTTCCTTACGACAAGGGCCCTTAATTAATTTTTTTACATCTTGCTCATGATGTTTTTACACCAATTTCCCATTAATAATTGTTTTTGCAACTATTGTCATATAACACACACTTTTTATTAAATAATGTATAGGAGAGGTTGTTTAAAAAAAAAATACACAACAGTTTAGAAAAACTGACTCAAGTATCACATATTTTTAAAAAGAAAAAGCCATCAATCTTGATTATTCATATGGAGCTATTAGTTGTAGGTGGGGTGTGTTCTTTGCAAACTAAATATTGTACTTGAGGCAGTCATAAAACAGGGTAGACTCATAAGAACATTTGTCAACAGCCAAGCTTTAGCAATAATGGCTAACGGATGCTCGAGGCACTGTCTAAACTAGAGCTTTGAGCAGATTTATTGGTCTTGCTTTCCTACAGTAATATCAATTTCATTGGATTCAAAGTAGCTTTGCTTAACCAGTTACAAGCTATCCGAAATCAGTGGCTCATCTCACCACCTCAGACACCAGATTTTCTAAAGCATCTCCTCTTCTTGTTCATCACCACTGATCCAGCATTCAGAAGCTTCTGTGTGGTCCCAAATTCTATAGTTACAGATGTGTTGGCTGTGTTGGCTGTGCCTCTTCTATGCGCGGCCTCTTCCATCAAAACTAACTGCCTCAGGAGCGCCTCAGTACTTCTTACAGTAAATTTAGACCGCACCTGAAGACATACTTTTCTGTAGCTCCCTCTGATCTTCCTCTCTTCCTACTGCTGTCTCACTTGGTAATCCATAGCACCAAGAGACCTCTGTTGTGACAGTGTACTTTACAAAATCACAATAACAATGTAACATATGAACAATTTGGAAATAATGTACATTTAAATACATGTCATGTTTCAGTACTGGATGTGCCTCTTTCACATAACCATACTGTGGCACTGTAAGCTGACAGAGTTTGGGCTGCAGAAAGGTAGTGCCTACTTGGCCAGTAAACAAAATGAACAAGAATATCTGGTCTCCTGACCATAAACAATGTGGGCGATATAATGTCAATTAATCTAACGTAATATGTATTTGTATAGCGCACCATCATCTCTTGAGGCATCTTGGCACTGAAAATTAGAGTTCTGTTATCCAACTCAATGGCGCTATTTAATCAATCTCGGGCTGAGTAGATCAGCTGGGATTCAAATCTGTGACCAAGAGGTAAAACAGATCCCCAGTGTGAATGCATTAGTCCACTGAGCCTTCAGAAACCGCAGTAAAGACAAACTGCACCATTAGTGTGTTACACCATTTTAGGTAAAAGTGTCAGAGATACTACTAGAGGTCACTGTGTTCCTAAAGGAGGCCACTCACACTTTTATACCTTGTATTGTTGCAGGGTTTCTGTACTCACACAGAACTGTGCACAGAGGAGTGGAACCTCGGCAAATTAGGGTGTCCCAAAACTTACCTTAGCAACCAACTCACCCCTTACCGAGCTAGCTACAGTGTCTCATTGGACATATCAAACACCCAATGTTTAGACAAACCAGAACATGAACTTACAGTACCTCAGGGTACGTGGGACTCATGAACACTCTTTCGTTATATTATCATTACAAACCAGAACATGGAGTAAAGAAGACACATGTGCATTTGAAATGTTTATTTACTAATGCCGTCTTCTCAGGCGCAGTATCTTTGATAATACAAGTATACTTATTATCAGTAGCAAAATTATCAGCATAGTTACTAAGACATAAAAAGCGAATGGTGACAGCATGTTAACATGCTGTAATGAATAAGAGTTAACAACACTTATATCTCACCCTCCCTAACACATATATTTTATTATTATCTAAGAAGGCTCATTGGGTTGTTTTAGGGCGGGCCCATACCTTAGTGTCCTAGCATGAAGGAATCACATCAGCATACACCAGCTCTCTCTGCATGTGCACCGCATCAAGTGTGTTAACAATTCTCCTGCAAAGCAATATCAATCCCGCCTCAAGCCCAAGTTGGCAAAGGCTGCACTTGTGTTATGACTATGAAGGCGTGGAGATCAGACCTCATAACAATTCCATATCGTGTTGCTCCTGAAACTTCAGCACTCTCCGTGCAGACATGGTTTATTAAACAAAACTGATATCAGAGCAATAACATATTATTCTCACATACACCACGGCAAACCACTAGGTTGAAAGCTAAGTCAACAATTAAGGGTCGTGTGCAGAAGTTGCAAGAAAGGAAAAATGGCGTTTAAATCTCAAATGTACCTATGCTAACTTAACACGATATAAGGATATATAGGAGCTATACAACACCCCCCCATGATCCGAGAACGGACTAAATAAGATAACAGAAGTGCCATCACATGAGAGCAGAATCCTTTTATAAACGAGCATGAATAAAAATTCAATTATAAAAACTAATGCTAAAAAAATAGCCCACAAGTATAATGTGGCTCAAGCCAATAGGCAAGCAAAAAAAATGTCTTGACCAAAAGTCAATAAAATCAAGGAAATGCTATCAATCAGCATGTCAATTTGAGGCAGTGTCTATGATAAGACTGTATATGAAAAGTAAGCTGCAACAGCCTCCAGGAGGAAGTCACTGTCCTCATCCGAAAACAGTTCAGCCATCCAATTTAAAAGATGAAAGGAACATACGTGATCTTCCAGCACCGCATCCTCTATAACCATCAGAGGACAGCTCGGTGGGTTTTCAAGAAAACTTCGTCCCAAGAAATTTTGCGCTGCCGACAACACATCCCAGGGACCCATTAGTCCATGTGCCACCGCCAAGGCCATAATCCTTTCGTCAGAACAAACCAACTCGTGAGCAATGATAGGACTCATCAGTTGATCAAAATCGACGTCAGAAGATATTGGTCCGCAGAGACACAAATCAATGGCCCAAAGGAAATCACAGGTCAGGCAGTGAAATACAGGCTGGACACAGGTGAAATAGGAGAACCGAAAAGATAATCCAAACGCCGTGCTTAGAGTCGCCAACGGCAGTGTGCCATAATAATCAAGCATGCGGTTGCGAAACCGCGTCAGTAGCAGCTGAGCGTGGTCTTGCACAGGAAGGGCATCCATATTTAAAAAGGCAGAAAACCACCAATGCGCCAGCCGCTAATGCAAGTAAAAACGGGAACCCTCCAAACAAGGATGAAAAAATAGAATGGAAGAAGGCAGGGATGACTCCAAAAATCTTCTCAAAGGAAGTCACGAGACCACCGCTAACAACTTTAAAAAAATGTGCTAGGCCCGTTGTGGAGGACGCGTTAAAGATAGAACGGACCATGGCTCCGAAATGCAAGGGCAAATCAGTGTTTAAAAGAGCCTGAACCTCCGTGCGGGTGTTAGCAATGTGAAGCACGAAAGTTTCACGGGCCGAGCTCAAGGCCACCTCTTTCTGGGACAATAGAGCTCTTATTCTAGCCATGCCGCTGAATTCTGCTCCCAAGGTCGGTATCTGTGGCCAAATGGAAGACTCCCTATGTTCACGTGTGGGAGGATAAAGAACATTTCTGCAGCAAATAACTCGCTCACTAACCGTTACTATGAAAGCTATACCTTTAATTAAACCACAGCAGTTTTCATTATTGAGCATTAAATAACTACCATTCTCTAACAATTTAAACGTGGGGATGATAGCAGGAACTGGCGTGCCCTGTAAAACGCAAGCCATATTCGGTCTGTCCCTGTTACATGAACCGTGTAACTGTATGCGTCTACACATTAAAGAATGATCTGGCGTCTCAGTACACTCATCCCCTGTTAGATAAACCTCTTGTTCATCCTTGAAACATCTGTATGTGTATGGGAGTGACCAGACCTCATGAAGAAAACCGCTACCTAAGGGTTCAAAACGACCTATTGGCACATATTTCATACAATTTGAAAACTTATATAAAGCAAAAGGCAGCGTTATTAAACCGTGGATAAGCCACGTAGCAGCAGTGGTCTCTGCCACAGAAAAAGGTAAAGATTCCAATCTTTCAATATGGAGCATAGAAAAGGAAGCATCACGCATTGAAAGCAAGCGTTGTTTGTCTGTCAAATTAAATGGTGCAAATAAAGAGGAAACGTTCATGTATCCCCAGGGAACTTTACCCATTTTTAGAGTCTGTAGTGTCCATGCAAACTGCATGATTGAACGTAATTGATTTTGACCATGGTATAATACAGACACTTCATCATGCACAATATCAACAACAGACGACACAATATTATCTAATGTGTAAATTCTAGAGGAAAGCACGTTAATGCTATTGTCAACCACTGCAAGCACTTTCTCAAGATTTGCCTGATCAATAGCCCTAAGGCGTGAAGCAGCCTCAATCTGTGAGAGTTTCCAAATTTCATTGTAAACACCATATAACCACCTTTTCGACCTGCCACTAGCTGGGCCCTTAATGAAATCATTCAAATCCACGTCTGCATTCAGTTTGGAAAGGTGATACTTAACCGCAGGTAAAGTTGAATGTTGCAGCCAAGCTTGACACAACTTGCCAACAGAGTAAGAGGTGACAGTATGACTCAAATCAAAACGGGGATCAGATCTAACAGTCTTAAAACCGTCAGTTATATTTAAAAATCTCTTTTGGCAAGAATCAGCACCACGGTGCCAAAGCAGCCAACCCTTGGGATTCATACTGGAAATGTTAAAGGAGGAATTCAGAAGCAGAGCCTGTATATCTCTAATGGACAATTTAGTAAAATTACTCCAATTCTCATATTCCTCCAACTCCGGGAAAGACGGGGTGTTTAACCTTTTAGATGTAGCCAATCCAAAGCACGTGGTCTGGGAAATGGTTTCATTTAAAAACCACATATGATTTGGGATGAGACATGCACGGTGCAAAGCCTCAGTGCCTTGTACCTGCCAGGCCCTTGAGCCCCAAACTGATTTAAGGTCTATGGTATCCTTCCATAACTCATACCCTCCAGTAACTAATTGATCCAGGAAGGCCTTTGAATATAACAATTTTGTATTTGTAAGTCGAACCTTGGACAGTGGCTGTTTGTGAAATTTAAAATAAAAGGACTCGGGATTGGACTGATTAAAGTCAGTGAAATAAGTATACTTTTTAAGAAACGTTTCTGAACTCCCTTGTGTTGGTGCTGGGCAATGTTCCCACTGAGTAAAATTAACCGCATCCCTTCGGGAAGATGTCTTGTGTAAGAAGTGATTGCCATAATGTTGGTAACAGAACAATTCACCATAATTAGCAGATTCTAAATATAAATCCTCAGCATCAAAAGCAGCATAATATTTCAAATCAGAAAACAAACTTTCCACAGCATTAACATCCCAATCATCAGAACGAATGTTTTGTTTCACCACATCCCCCATATTAACTCTTAGTACATTAGGGACATTAACGACTTCCGTTCGACCATGAATCTGAAAACGAACTGCATCCCACGCGATTCCATCCAGAACAGGCCACGCTGTGATGTTAACCAAAGTCAAGTCTCTTTTTAATCTGTGTGTAGAATGTGAAGAGGAAAGTGGGGCCAAAGTTCCATTCAAATGAGTAATGCAAGTTCTCTCCTCGACATAGTGTCCATTCATAATCCGAAAAAAATAAAACACAAAACCAATTGACATAAAAAGGTAAACTGAAAAAAGGACCAGCCAAATGTATATCCAAGGAGGTATCAAAAAATGTTTTTTAAACAGGCTAGCATATAATGCAATTTTAGAGGGTTTTTTCGAGGCAAGGGAAGCAGAGTCAAATGAAAATCTGGATTCCGTGGCTAAACGAGCTTGCAGGTCAGGCATGGACAAATCAGTGGGGTATGTATAGTCTGTCTCATCAAGGTTAGTTCCTGGTAAATTATTCAATAATGGAGTGGAAACAGCAGGTAATTCGATGGCCACCTCAGGTTCATTATTATAAGCAGTGGGCATAATTGAATTTCTCACAATGGAAGGACAGGAAACAGCCGGTGTCATGCTAAGAAGAATCGGCCACTCTGTGTATCTTGACATTGTCAATAGAAATAAACCTGTTTTCCTTACGACCTGGAAGTGGTGGTAAAATGACTGTTCTTGTGCCCTTCACTCCAAGCACTGGGACCGGAGCTCGATAGGAGGGACCAAACTCTTTCTTGTTGTCGATCTTCTCTCGAACCAGTTCTCCAACTTGGGGTAGCCAGCCAACTACCGGGATCTGCAACGCATCATCCGACGTGGAGGGCAAATGTTCCTTTGCAAGAGTGTCTCTCGTCTTTTGTAGATTCTGTAAAACATTGCAATGTTCATCTGCGTCAAAGGAAGTGGCGCGAACCACCGAGTCTAGACCGTCAAGGTCAGGGACGAACATCTTGATGCCAAAGAGCATTTCGTATGGGGTCCGCCCACCCAGAGACCTTCTAGGGAGATTATTAAGAGCACGCTGCACGCCATAGAGGTGAGCCAGCCAATTTCTGCCAGTGCCTATAACTCGGGCTGTCAAAGATTGCTTTAAATCACGGTTCATTCGTTCAACTACACTATTACCCTCGGGTCTGTAGGGTGACGAAAACTTGACTTGGACCCCCATCGAAGTCATGGCATCCTTATACGCCTTAGAGGCGAAAGCCGGACCCTGATCCGAATGGAAGGTACCACAGGCAAAAATCCCTATAAAGATACGCAAATCTCTGATGACAGTCCGGGAATCAGCGCTGCGATGTGGCCATACCCAAACAAAGCGTGTGCATGAGTCAACTGCTACTAAGATGTATTTATACGCAGTATCAGATGAAAATGGACCGCAGTGATCTAAATAAACACAGCCTAGTGGTTTATTAGAAATGTACAACTGAGTCTGAGGCGGACGCGAAGCAGTTGAAGGTTTAATCTGCTGGCATATGTCACAAAGAAGGACATAATCACGCGTCTGTTTGTACAGTCCCCGCCACCAGAAACGTTGTTGTAGTTGCGTTACAGTGGCTGAGACGCCCGCATGCGCAGACGCCACACCTTCATGAGCCGCTGTAATCAAGTCTGTTCTGCGATCCGAGTTGGGAATCAGCCGTTCCCCAACATCAGGAATTGTCACAAAAGGAACCTTTTCGGGACTTAAGTGGTATTTATACTTCGAAGGGAATCCCGAAGGATGTTTACTTCCCTTCTCAGAGGCAGCAATCGCTGCCAAGATGTCGCTATCAATCTTGGTTTTAGACCTAGTAACTGCTGCAACTAAGTATGTAGATACTGCTGATTTCGCTGCTTCATCAGCAAGCGAGTTGCCAAAAGCGTGAACTCCCACGCGCTGATGACCGAGAGTATGAATCACATAAACGAGTGGCAACATAGCCTTAAGCTCTGCCACTCGAACCCAGATCATTTTATGTTTTATTGTGCTACCCTTGGAATCATGAAAATCATTTTGAATCCAAAAGAACAAGTTTTCATTGTAAGACTGGACACAGTAGTAAGAATCACTTACAATTAGAGTAGTAACACTTGGATCTGCGTACTCCAAAGCTAGTAAGAGAGCACGAAGCTCTGCCAATTGTGCGGTGCAATCGCCCAGGGGCAACGTGTGTACCTCCCTGGAAATGAACTCATCATTCAACATAGCACCGACCACAATGGCGCATGCGGAAACGTAGGCATGTTTAGAGCCATGCGCAACCTGCGCTGACCCATCAGTGTAAATGATGCAATGGAAGTCCTCCAAAGGTCGCATCGCCAGAGGAGCAGGGTGAACGAATTCATACTGCAAGAACTCCTGCGACCGTAAGGAAGCGTCAAAAATAAACATGACATCCGAGGATGACAATGACGCAGCCCACTGAATCCACCGAGGGTGCAAAGCTTTCGAATTTGGTACACTGGCTTTCGTGACTGCCTCCAAATGAGGACAGGGTGTTACCACCAGCATGCGTTTCCCCTGTGACAGAGCTCGTTCCTTTAGAATAGCCATCTGTACAGCAGTTAAAACCTTTTCTATGGTGGGAAACCGCATCTCAGCCGAGGTGTACAAGTGTGACTTGTAAGCAATAGGTACTGTGTCACCTTCATTAAAAGTGAGGTAAGTGAAACCCACCGTCCCAGGAATTATTCTTATGACCAGGTTGGTGTGGTTATCACGAGTCAGTAAATATTTAGAAGCGAGCAGATCAGCCTGCAAGGATTGCAAAATGGCTGAATGCTCAGGCAGCCAGCATGATTTTGAGAAAGTTGGTTGTATCAAAGCATACAAAGGCTTGATACGCTGGGCATATTCCGGAATGTAAGTTCTGCCGAAATTCAAAAAGCCCAGTAAGGATTGTAATTTTTTCAGAGTTGTTGGTGCGCGCAATTGTGCGCACTTCTCCAAGAAGTGAGGAGCCAAACCTCTACCTTCATTGTTGAGCTCATAGCCCAAAAACAACACTGTGTGTTCAGCAATGTGCGATTTTGCAAAGTTGAATTTGTAACCCATGTCTGCGAAGTTGCAAACAAGAGAATTTACACGACACAGATGCTCCCAAATATCGTCGTCTGTGAGATATATGTCATCCACATACGAAAAAGCATCAAGGTCGAGTGCCTCCAGAATAGAGACAATTCGTGCGGTAAATACACCAGGACTATTCTTGTAGCCCATTGGAAGACGCCGGAATTGCTTTTGCACTCCAGCGCTTGTAAAACTGGTCCATTGGGAGCTAAAGCTGTCCAATCTGTGGGCATAAAAACCATTGGATATGTCAAGCGTTGTCTTGAAACGCTTACGCACGAGACTATCCACTAGGGCAGAGCCGTGGGTATTCTGTACTGCACAGTTACGGCAATGCGAGTTCAAATGCCGGTAATCCAAAACCAAACGATATGATCCGTCAGGTTTATTCACAGTAAAAAGTGGATTATTCATCGGTGACACACACGTTTCAATAACTCCCTGATATTCCAATTGTTCAAGGATTTCCGCGACGGAAGATTTTGCTTCACGCCGAATGGGATATTGAGGTTGAGGCTGCGGCTGAGACCGCAACGGAATTTCGTGGCAAGGCGACAATTTATCCCAACCACATTGGTTACGGTACAGAGCCGGCGCGAGAGCCCGAGCCCACTCTTCTGCAAAATGCTGCGCATGCTCTTTCGAGACAGTGTTCGCGAAACTGGGTAGGATTACCTCCTCCCCTCGCGGCGCCGCGAGCACAAAAGGTGGGGGCCAGTCAGCCTCCGAAAGTAAAATATCATATGTAGAAGACAGATTCTCCCAAAATACACCTTTAATGGTACGCTGTATGTCACCTTCAATTAACAGGACAATTTCATATAGTCTTTCAGGGGGAGCGAGTCTAGTATCCGCTGTTTCTATCACAACGTAGACATCAGTCGCTGTCACCCTCAGTAGTGGACGCAGCGCCTCTCTGACTATGGTTATCTCCGCCGCGCTGTCCAGCAAGGTCAGAGCCCACGTCAGATTCCGAAGCCGCGTTCTCACTATCTGTGGCATATCGATGCGCTGTTAAGGCTGCGACTTTCTTTTTCGCAAACTGCGGACGCCTAGGCGTAGAATCCTCCTGCTTCACTGCGCCGTCCGTCTGGCGGGACTGGCCACGTCCTTGTTGGCCACCACGTCCACGTCCACCCCCTCCTCCTCCACCGGTCTTCGGGGCCGATGTGTCCTGAAAGGAACGAGGAGAGCGTTGATCAGAACCCTGAAAACGATCAGGCGATTTAATCATCGCGCGGTCGCGCAAATCATAAACTTTTTCGGGTGGCGCAGGAGCTTGTATTGCAGGAAAAGTACCCTGAGTCTGCGTTGTCTGCTTCCCCTGTGTCTGTTTTTTAGGCCAATTTAGTTTCTTGGACTTGGGCTGGGCATCTGTCACTGCAGATTGTCCCTGTGGTTGTTTTTTCTCCTTCACTGGAAAATATTTCAGACCTCTACTTGTGCGGCCAATCGTTTTATAAGCGGCCACCACAATTTTTGCTAACTGGCGGGGTTTGTCGGCATCGGGCAGAGCAGCCAAAGCATTCGACACCTGAAAGTTAACTGCATCTCCTTTAACATTGGAGAGAATGAGATCACTTACAATCTCAAAAGAACCACACAGGCGCATACCCAATTCAACCGCTGCCTCTGGACCGTGATCATTCTGAACACGTCTAACGATTTCAGGCAGGGCAGTCATAGACGGGGTGCCGAAGCACCTTGTATAAACTGCCGCAAATGTTTTTCCCCAGCTGTCACAGTCAGCAAGTTCAGGAGTAATATCCTTCGGTAGAGTAATCGTCAACATTCTATGTTTATCAGCAGGAGTAGAATTCGGAAAAACCGCCTCCAGTTGATCAAACTTCTCTGCTAGCCAGAATGGGAAGTCATCGTTGTCAACCGGACGCGCACCAAAAACCGAATTTACCATCACTGGATTGAGACGCATTCCGCCTCGTTCCAGGGGAGCGGCCGCACCCCCCTGGGGACCACCAGGAAGATGTCGACCGATGTATTGCACTAAAGCACGAATCACGGAAATGGAAACTACATGCAGCCTGCGAATTTCTGCCAGGGTGCAAGCCCCGTGATTCGGGTGCGGGGTAAAGCCACCCAACGCAGGCCAATTAGTACCTGGAATTGAGAGTGGGCCTAACCTCGCAGGGGACATAGAGTGGGGGAGGGCGCCATCAAACCAAACTCGATGCTGCCAATGATCAATAGGTATTTCCAATGCCCTGTACGGCGTATATTCAGCCGGGACATCCGAGGCGGTGTAGGAGTGGAACAAACCAGAATTAGCGTCCACAGCCGGAAACGTAACCCAAGAGTAAAACAACTCGTAAGGAAACGCCGGATCTGCACATACCACGAAAATCACAGCCATCCCATCTACTGGGACTTGGTACGTCTGAAGATGGTTGCGTACCGCTACGCGACTATGCTGCGCAATAGCCACCGCTGCCGCCATTACAGAATTGGAAATAAGAAAACACAAAGAATACTTTGTAGCACAACTGGGTAGTAATTCAAAGAAACCGTTTAAGAAAGAATCAAGCTTGAATAAAGACCTATTTCAAAAAATAGGTAGGTTTCACCGACACCCCGTTTTCCGGAAACGGACGTGAAGGGGTTAAGGCATGAACGATAAACTACTCGAGTGTCATGATATAAGACCACCGAAACCGTTGGGCGCCATGTTGCAGGGTTTCTGTACTCACACAGAACTGTGCACAGAGGAGTGGAACCTCGGCAAATTAGGGTGTCCCAAAACTTACCTTAGCAACCAACTCACCCCTTACCGAGCTAGCTACAGTGTCTCATTGGACATATCAAACACCCAATGTTTAGACAAACCAGAACATGAACTTACAGTACCTCAGGGTACGTGGGACTCATGAACACTCTTTCGTTATATTATCATTACAAACCAGAACATGGAGTAAAGAAGACACATGTGCATTTGAAATGTTTATTTACTAATGCCGTCTTCTCAGGCGCAGTATCTTTGATAATACAAGTATACTTATTATCAGTAGCAAAATTATCAGCATAGTTACTAAGACATAAAAAGCGAATGGTGACAGCATGTTAACATGCTGTAATGAATAAGAGTTAACAACACTTATATCTCACCCTCCCTAACACATATATTATATTATTATCTAAGAAGGCTCATTGGGTTGTTTTAGGGCGGGCCCATACCTTAGTGTCCTAGCATGAAGGAATCACATCAGCATACACCAGCTCTCTCTGCATGTGCACCGCATCAAGTGTGTTAACAATTCTCCTGCAAAGCAATATCAATCCCGCCTCAAGCCCAAGTTGGCAAAGGCTGCACTTGTGTTATGACTATGAAGGCGTGGAGATCAGACCTCATAACAATTCCATATCGTGTTGCTCCTGAAACTTCAGCACTCTCCGTGCAGACATGGTTTATTAAACAAAACTGATATCAGAGCAATAAGGAGTAGTTTCTGTCCTGTAACTCCAGTTCTGTAGTAGGGGTATCTCTGTTATAGTCATAATCTAGTGAATAGTCCCGCCCATGTGCGTGGACCCCGGAGCAATCAAAAATAATCTCTTACAGTGTCAAAAAATGCAGAAAATGCATAGACACTTAAGAGAGAATTTAAAGACAGATAATGCAGCCAAAAGGCTACACTGTCCAGTACTTCAACTAGAAACTTCCACCATAAAATCCACAAAACAGCAAAGCCTGTACAGATTTCCCTTGCCTAACAGCAAAATCCCTCAGGAATGATAGAGAGAAGAACCTGGACAGACAAGCCCCATAGGCTGCCATTATGTGGCTTAATTAGGATACTGTGCCTTTAAGAGAACCTTCCAGAACCTTCTCTCAGTATCCCAGAATGCATAGCAGGTCCAACTTAGCCTCAGTTCTTTTCGAGGGCGTAGGAAACGCCAGACCTGTAGCATTATGATCATGAACAACACTCCACCGGGGAGGCGGGAGGGCGCTTATGACTATAACAGAGATACCCCTACTACAGAACTGGAGTTACAGGACAGAAACTACTCCTTCTGTAGTAGGGGATCTCTGTGTATAGTCATAATCTAGTGAATAGAATGGCAAGCCCATCCCCACACCAAGCGGCGGTGGAGAATAAAATAACGCCACTACTGTGCGAACAGATTCCGCAGCGAAGCCTGCCCAACCTGAGCGTCTGCCCTGGCATCAGTGTCCAGGCAGTAATGCTTAGCAAAGGTATGGACCGACTTCCAAGTGGCCGCCTTGCAGATCTCTGCAATGGGAACATTACGGAGCATAGCTGTCGTAGCAGCTTTGCCCCTGGTGGAATGAGCCTTAGGCTTACCTCCTAAGGTCTTATTAGCTTTGTAGTAACACAACTGTATGCAGGACACAATCCACCTCGAGATGGACTGTTTAGAGGTAGCAAGACCTGTCCTGACTGAGCCATAATTGACGAACAATTGGCCTGACCTACGAATATCTTTAGTCTTATCAAGATAAAACTTCAGCACCCTCCGCACATCCAGGGAATGTAAAGACCTTTCCGCCGGAGATGAAGGATTCTGAAAGAACGTAGGCAAAGTGATAGTCTGATTGATATGAAAATCAGAAACAACCTTGGGAAGAAACTTAGGGTGAGTACGCATAACAACTTTAGCATTATGAAATACAGTATAAGGTTCTTGGCAACACAATGCCTGAATCTCACTCACCCTGCGGGCCGATGTAATGGCCACGAGGAACGCCGCCTTCCAGGACAGGTGCTGCAACGAAGCCTTATGAATGGGTTCAAAAGGCTCCTTCATCAATCTGGACAGCACCACATTCAAGTCCCATGAAGGCGAAGGAAGCCTGACAGGAGGGAACACTTTCTTCAAGCCTTCCAAAAAATCTTTGATCACAGGGATCTGGAAAAAGGAAGTCTGTGAAGGGCCTTTCCTGTAGGCAGTCAAAGCAGCCAGATGAACCTTAATGGAATGGACATTAAGGCCCGACTGCGCCAGATGAAGCAGATATGGAAGGATGACATCTTCCTTGCATGACGTAGGGTCATAGTTCTTAGACTTGCACCAGATGCAAAACCTCTTCCACTTGTAAGCATAGGAAGTCCTAGTGGAAGGTCGCTTAGCCTCCTTCAGTATGCCCATACAATCCTCTGGGAGATTCAGATGGCCATATTGCACTATTTCAGGAGCCATGCCGCCAAACTCAAAGACGAGAGGTTGGGGTGCACCATCCGCCCCCCGAACTTCGTGAGAAGGTCCGGCCTGCACGGCAGCTTCATGTGAGGAAGGAGAGATCGGTGAAGCAGGTCCGTGAACCACCACTGTCTGGGCCAATCCGGGGCAATCAGAATCATTCTCGCCCTGGATTGAGACAGCTTGATGAGAACCGCCGGAATCAGGGGAATTGGTGGAAAAGCGTACAGAAAGCTGTTCGACCAGTTGATCCATAACGCGTTCCCCAGCGTCCCTGGCTGGTAGTACCTGGAGGCGAAGCCTCGGCATTTGCTGTTTTCGGCGGTGGCAAACAGATCTACGTCTGGAGTTCCCCACCTTGCGAAGACTTCTCCTAGTACTTCGTCGTTTATGACCCATTCGTGGTTTTCCTGCACGATTCTGCTCAGCTCGTCTGCCTGAACATTCTGCACACCTGGCAGATGGGTGGCCGTTATCGACAGTCCTCGAGCCAGAAGCCAGTGCCAGATCGCCTGCGCCTCCTGCGACAGAGTGCGCGATCTCGAGCCCCCCTGCTTGTTGAGGTAATACATCGTAGTCGTGTTGTCCGTCTGAACAAGCAGAGAGTTGGTCTGAAAGGACGGATGAAAGGCCTTCAGTGCCAAGTGAACAGCTCTCAGTTCCAGGAAATTGATGTGGTACGTGGACTCCGTCGGGGACCACGTCCCTTGAATTTGCAGATCTCCGGAATGCGCCCCCCAACCTAGGAGAGACGCATCCGTCACGATGGTCTGTGTGGGAATGTCCTTGTGGAAGGGAACGCCTCTGAGGAGATTCTCCTTCGAGCACCACCACTTCAGAGACTGAAGAGCATGTAGAGACAGTCGTATCCTGTCGTCCCAAGAACCTCTCCTCTGGTCCCACTGATCCTCCAAGCACTCCTGCAGAGGACGCATCTGTAGCCGTGCGTGAGGAGTGAGAAAAATGCAAGAGGCCATCGATCCCAGTAGAGAAGACACGGTCCTCACCGTCGTAGACGGAGTTTTCATGAGAGCCTGAGCCTTCCGAACGAGTGATAAACGTCGCTCTTCCGAAGGAGACACGCTTGCTGACAGCGTATTGATGGAGGCCCCCAAGTACTGGATGCACTGCACCGGAATCGGGACCGACTTGGACATGTTGATGTGCAACCCCAGCCTGTTCAAGAGAACGCACGTCTTCTGGAAGTGTGCTCGAGCTTCCGAGAAGGAGGAGGCTTTGATCAACCAATCGTCCAGGTACGGGTAGACAAACACCTTGTTCTTCCTCAGGTGTGCCGCTACCACTGCCATACATTTTGAGAATGTCCTGGGTGCAGACTTCAGTCCGAAGGGTAGCACCGTGTACTGATAGTGATTGGTGCCGACTTGAAAGCGCAGAAATTTTCTGTGTTTGCATGCAATGGGCACGTGGAAGTATGCGTCCTGTAGATCTATGGCACACATCCAGTCTCCCCGTTGCAGCTGAGGGTAGATCTGATGCAACGACAGCATGCGAAACTTTTCTCTGCGAATCCACTTGTTTGCCTGCCGCAAATCCAGAATGGGCCTGAACTCGTTTTTGTCCTTCTTGCGGACAAGAAAGAACCGAGAGTACAGACCTCTTCCTCTTTGAGACAGAGGTACGTCTTCGATCGCCCTTTTCCTTAGCAGAACGTCCGCCTCCGTCTGAAGCTCGCGCAGTTGATACTGCGAGCTGACGGGAGGAATCGATGGAGGAGGGCTGGTGAAACGTAGACTGTATCCATTGCAAACAATATTCAGCACCCACTTGTCCTGAGTAATTTTTCTCCACTCTGCCAGAAAAAATTGAACGCTTCCCCCCACCGGAGCGGGTAACGGACGAGGGGGAAGTAACAGCTCAGGGACGGGACCCGGCCGGGCCCTTGGTCGCGGTAGAGGACTGTTGACGACCTCTACCACCCTGTCGCTTCTGGAAGGGCTGCCTGTACTGCTGCTGCTGCTGCCGCTGTTGATGTTGACCAGCAGACTGCCCCCTTCCACGACCCTGCGCCCCAAACCGACGCTGGTACTGTCGGAAGGGTTTCTTTTCCTTGGGCTTTTCCAGGCCCACTGCCGTCAGGGTCTCCGCTTCGGCCTTCATCCTGGCCATCTCATCATCCGCGTGCTTCCCGAAGAGGGTATCTCCGGAAAACGGGAGATTCGCCACGCGTTGCTGTGCCTCCGGTTTCAACGATGTCAACCTGAGCCAAGCATGGCGTCTCTGGTGAATCCCGTGGCAATATCCGTGCGCGGACAGCAACGATATGTCTGCTGCAGCGCCGATGGCCTGATTAGAGACCAACATCCCCTCCTTGACGATCTCCACAAAGTCCTCCTTGCGGTCTCGAGGGACGAGGTCTGCGAACTGCTCCATCGAGTCCCAAAGGGACCGGTCGTAACGTCCCAGCAAAGCCGAGTCACTGGCTGCCTTCATGGACGAGGCGGATGTCCCACACGCCTTGCGACCAGCAGAATCGATCCACCGGCTCTCCTTGTCCGGAGGCACCGTGGACGCAGGGGAGGTGGAATGAAGCTTCCGAGCAGCAGTCACGATGACTGAATCCGGTACCGGGTCTTTCCTCAAGAAGGCTGGGTCTGAGTCCGGAGCCCTGTACTTTTTCAGTATCCTGGAAGGGACAGATCTCACCGTCGCCGGCGTCAGGAATAGCTGTTCGGCGGGCTCAAGGAGCCCCGGCACCAGAGGTAACAGGGGGCGAGACAAGTGCCTCTTGTGTAAAGTCTCAAAGATTACCGAGGTAGAAGCCGTAGGCGCTTCAACCTCAATGCCCAACTTCGCCGCACCACGCAGGAGAACCTCCTGAAATGTGCTAATATCGTCTATCGGAGACACCCTAGTCTCCGGCGAATCGGACAGCGTGGGCGAGTAGGAACGGGTCCCAGAAGGAGAACGTGACCTGGACCGACGTCTCTTGTGATGATGCCTGGATCGTGATGAAGATCCGCGGCCACTCCTCGATCTGTCCCGTCTCCCCGAGCGAGACCTCGACCTCTTGGGCCTCGGACGCTCCTTCGGCCTCCCAGGGTCAGGAGCTCCAGGCTTCTTAGGAGTCTTCTTCGGAGGCGTCGGGAACTTAGGCATCGACACCTCCCTCGGTGGGATCGGGGGTGGAGGGGCAACCGGACGCGGGTCCCGCGGAGCCGGCTTCGGAGGCGGGGTAGGGGCCTTCGGAGGAGGACCCTTCGGCACAGCAGGCCGCGGAGGAGGCGTAGACGGCTTCATCGGAGTATCCACCCCGGAATGCGCCGGTCCCGGCGAGCCATCACCTCTACCAGAGAGTGGGGAGCCCCCCACAGTCCTGGGCCTGTCCTTAGGACCTATAGACGCTGAAGACCGGTGTCCAGACGACGACCGATGTCCCCTCGACGTCGAACGGTCCTTCGGCGTCGACCGAATCACACTCCTCGACGTCGAACCGTGTCTTCGTCTCGACGTCGACCCCGACCAGATCGACGAGCCACGAAACCTCGACGACGGGCGATGGTGCCTCGACGGCGACCTCGACCTCTTCGCCGGTCTCGACGTCGACTTCCTGGATCGCTTCGACGGCGACCCTTTGGATCTCCTCGACGTCGACCTCTCCGACCTTCTCGACGTCGATCTTCTCGACCGTCTCGACGTCGGCCTTTTGGAATGCTTCGACGTCGACCTCTTCGGCGCCGGAGATGCCTTTGGTCTCGACGGCGACCTCGACGACGAGGATCCCCTCGACGACGATGTCCTCGACGGCGAACGGCGGTGTCGCCTCGACGGCGAGCGCCGACGCCGGGCCCTCCGATGTCGATCACTCGACGCCGACAGCGACGACGAGGATATCGACACCGGCTTCGACGGCGGCCGGAACACGTTCCTCGACGTCGACGGGCGACGTTTTCTCGACCCAGAGCCCTGGGGAGACCTGGAACTGGCCGTTGACCGTCCCCTCGACGTCGTGGTCAGCGCAACTGACCCCGACGGAGACCTTGGGCGCGGGCTGGTCTTCCTGCCCCTGGGGAGCCCCCCAGAGGCCTCAGCATGGGTAGAAGGAGCCCCTCCTGACCCACCTCGTGCCTTCAGCTTCCTCTCCTCAAGCCCCTGAAGCCTGATCTTCTTCCTCTCCTTCAGGGTCCTTCCAGAGAAGCTTCTGCAGATCCTACACTCCTCAGGGATGTGGGAAGAGGGAAGGCAGAGAATACAGACCTCATGGGAGTCTGTCTTGGCCTTCTTTCTTGAGCACTCAGGGCACTTGTCGAATAATGCAGGCATTATTGGACAAAAAAGAGTGCAGAAACACAGAAAGAAAGTCACCAGAGTACTTTAAAAGTACCAAAAATCGAAATCAGTGTAAAACACCAACAAAAACCCTTGAAAGGGAGAGCTCAATGCTCCAGGGTCCTGCTTGCAGGAGCCGGAAAAAAGAACTGAGGCTAAGTTGGACCTGCTATGCATTCTGGGATACTGAGAGAAGGTTCTGGAAGGTTCTCTTAAAGGCACAGTATCCTAATTAAGCCACATAATGGCAGCCTATGGGGCTTGTCTGTCCAGGTTCTTCTCTCTATCATTCCTGAGGGATTTTGCTGTTAGGCAAGGGAAATCTGTACAGGCTTTGCTGTTTTGTGGATTTTATGGTGGAAGTTTCTAGTTGAAGTACTGGACAGTGTAGCCTTTTGGCTGCATTATCTGTCTTTAAATTCTCTCTTAAGTGTCTATGCATTTTCTGCATTTTTTGACACTGTAAGAGATTATTTTTGATTGCTCCGGGGTCCACGCACATGGGCGGGACTATTCACTAGATTATGACTATACACAGAGATCCCCTACTACAGAACATATTATTCTCACATACACCACGGCAAACCACTAGGTTGAAAGCTAAGTCAACAATTAAGGGTCGTGTGCAGAAGTTGCAAGAAAGGAAAAATGGCGTTTAAATCTCAAATGTACCTATGCTAACTTAACACGATATAAGGATATATAGGAGCTATACAACAGTATATACTCAAAATGTTTGGGCTTTTGTGTTTCTTTAACTGCATTATTTAGAGGACTGCACTTGCAGCTCCACCAGCCAATGGAACATCTTCAAAGGCAAAGACAAGTCGTTTTCGCCTGCCCATAACAGGTTTATATGAAAAGGACAGGCAGCTACAAAAATCCAAAAGGCGCATGCTTTGGGTGGGAACAATATTACCGGCACTCATTATGCAGGTCAACAACCCAAGTGTCTAATCTACTTGTGTAACATTGTCTAAACAACAATTTCCCCCCCCCCCATTTGTCAGATGTCCTGGCTATACTTAGAAGTCAAACTGCATTTTTTTCTAAAGCCGGAGGTCCAGCTACAAACTCATGCCAGGAAGCAATGAGTTTCAGCTGGGCATAAGAGGCCCCTCGAGATAGGATATTGAAGAAATAAGGCAAAAAGAGTAGAGCTGTGTTTAAGACTTTCATCATACTTGACATGCAATATAAATGTGAAGAATAAAGGCATTTTTGGGTAGTGGAGTTCACAGCAAATTCACCACACAGGATGTCATGTATAACCAAACCTATGAAGTAGCTGGTCTACCTCAAATGCTATATTAAAAATATGTATGTTTGTTACCTGCTGTTTTAAAATTGCAATGAGATGTACATCCCAATAATTGGTAAAAATACAAACATGTGAATCTATGAAAGCTCCAACATAGGAGGAGCAATATTTACAAACAGACTTTGAAAAAATATTGAAGATTAGGGTCTTGGTTTCTTACACAGAAATAAACAAATAGGTTTCCAGTCATAACAGAAACAAAAGGTAGTGCAACATAAAATGGTGTTTTGAATGACCCTTTAGTAGTTCGGTAAGGATTGGATTGCCCGAATACAAAATTGATCTAATTACAGTTGCTTTGTTTAACCTTGAACGTTGGTGAATTAGTCTCACAATATCAATTTAAGAATGGTCAAATTAGAATTAGTTAAAATCCACTTTGAAAAAAGTTCTGAAACGAAATGACTTTGTGGTAACCTTGGGTAGTGGAAGAAGCACTGCAGAGAATTATTCATAATTAAGCCTTTAAAAAAATACATGGCTTTACCTCCCAGTGTTAGTTTTATCATCCTCATCTTCTTCGTTGTCAGAAGCCAGGAAAGGCACTGTGGCGAGATCTTCTTCATCGGCTCGAATTCGTCCTAGAACACTGAGACCATGAATCTTGCAGTCGATGCCAGAGCTTCGACACTGCTTTATGGCCACCTCTACATATCGGTGGTACTGCAAAAATAAATATTTGGAATGACACCTTTGCTAGATAATGTACAAGCCACTGGAATGCAAAGATATTTGAAAAACAGATTTTCACTTGGTTTAAAGTAATTGTACGCAATAAGGTCACAAGAAAACCTACCTAATGTTCGAGTTACTTCCCTTCAGTAACGATGTATCTGGTAGAGATGATTCTAGTCGCAGATTCCTTTAAGTAGAATTATCCCCAGGCATGAGACTAGACCCGGAAAACTTTCTTGCATCTCTGCGCGCCAGGGGTGGGGCGGCACCACGCTGCCCGACGTCCTCCGCGGGCATGACGTCAGCGAGGTCACATAAACACCACCCCGGGGCGGGGAGGACAAGAAGGACAAGAAGGACAAGAAGGAGGAGAAGAAGAAGGAGAAGAAGAAGGAGAAGAAGAAGGAGGAGAAGAAGAAGGAGGAGAAGAAGAAGAAGGAGGAGAAGAAGGAGGAGAAGAAGAAGAAGAAGAAGAAGAAGAAGAAGAAGGAGAAGGAGAAGCAGAAGCAGAAGCAGAAGCAGAAGGAGAAGGAGAAGGAGAAGAAGGAGAAGGAGAAGGAGAAGGAGAAGGAGAAGGAGAAGGAGAAGAAGGAGAAGAAGGAGAAGAAGGAGAAGGAAAAGGAGAGAGAGAGAGAGACTGCAACCACAACCACAAGGGGAAGGGCCACAAGCCCAGAACAGAGGAGCAACAGTAAGCCATCCCCGGACCACACTGCCAAGGATGGCCATACCTCCTGAAAGGAGGAGTTGGTCAAGGACAGGTAAACCATCCGCAGACTACAGTGCCATCTGAAAAGAACAGGAGGCCAAGGACAAGTAAAAGAACCCCCAGCAAGAAGACCAAGTGGGGATCGGAAACTCTAACAACAGAGGGAAAGAGCAACAGTAGGCCCTCACGCTGGAGAGAAACCAGCTGGAGGGATGCAAGACCGGAAGAAAACGGAGAGTACACCCACAGAAGACAAGGCACCCCGAGGGAGGCGAGTGCAGAAACTCAAGCAGAGGGTCCTCACAGAACAGGGAGGAAGGGTGGCCCGTGAAGGAATCTGCGGCTAGAATCGCCTCTACCAGATACATCGTTACCGAAGGTAAGTAACTTGTACATATGATAGAGACTACTAGCCGCAGATTCCTTAACGTAGAATAGATACCCTAGCCATACCCAAAACGGAAGGGGCCCTGCGAGAGAGCCTCCCCACCAGGAGAGACACAGGGCCCCAGCAGGGGACACGCCACAGGGATAGGAAGGGAAAGGCCAGGATATCCTAAGCCCCACCAAGGGAGAACTGCCCAACACCCCGCAGGGGCAGATAGTGCCCAAAGACACAAGGACGACAAGGACCACAAGGACCACAAGGACCACAAGGACCACCTCAACCCCAGGGAGGAGAGGCAGAACCGGAGGCAGGGCTCACTTGAAGAAATCCGATCACACCCCAGCATCAAGCATCGGACAAGACAGGGACAGGGGAGTGAAACAAAAGAGTGCCATGAAAGGGAAGGTCCACCAGCCGTTCCCTAACATTCTCCAGGAACACACTATCCTGTAACCAGGCATGTCGACGAAGGGCCACAGAAGAAGCCATGGTACGACCAAGCACCTTCGAAATGTCCAGAGCGGAGCGAAGAATAAAAGATGCCAGCTCCCGGCCACCCAACACATGGTGCCGCAGATCAACACAGGCACCCTCCTGAGAAACGGCAGCCATATGGGACTCCGCCGAATCCATACAAGCAAGAAGTGGTCCTAGCCAATACACAAAGAGTGTTAAGGTCCCGCAAAGCCGCACTGGTGGAGGCGAAGATATTGCGCCCCCAGGAATCTAACCAGCGGGCCTCCCGTGACGGGGGAGACAACACCGATGGCAGGGAGGGAAAGGCAGTCTCTAAAAGAGGGCCCCTGGTAGAGGGGTGGAGGGAAAGACAGACGGGATCATGCGGCGCAGGACGGTGCGGTGCAGAAGTTGTTGGGGCACCGGGTCCCCTGTGGCGGGCCGTCCCCAAGCCCCCAAAAGAGAAGTGTGGAGTGAAGCCTCGAAGGGAAGAAGCAACTCCCGACCACCAGAACGCTGATGGAGGACCTCCAGAAGATGATCCGTGGGAAAATGGGCAGCTGGATTCCCCCATGCGCAAGATTCCCGCAGCCGTGGAAACAGCTCGAGTGAAGGCTGCACCTGCCTCCGTAGGTCCCCGCGGTGGTGAAAGCAGTTCCTCTGTGGGCGACGGCTGCAAGCTAAGGCGGCCGTCCCCCAGTCCAACCGGAGGAAGGAAAGGCCAAGCCCGGAAAGGGTGAAGGGGGACGAGGAATGGGGAACCTGAGGTGCCTCTGGCGAAGACTACAGCCGCGGCGATGGCGGAGAGCCGTCCTTAGAAGACGCCCAGGAAAAAGCCATGACACGGCGACCCGTCTCCGGAGAAGATGAAACCATCAACCGCCGAACCTCTAGAGAAGAGGGAGCTTCCGAATACGAATCGACGACCCGACACTGGCCCGGCGCCGTAGAGTCTGCGACCGGCGGCAGGTCCACGTTGACCGGTGCCGACCTCTGCCACAACGAGCAGCGCAGGAGACCGAGGCTGGGTCGGAGCCGGGCGACTAAGGAACGGCGCCAAAAAGGTGCCGACTCGACGTCCAACGAAGCAGCCGCCTAGGCCAAGGCCAGCAGCCGCCGGCGCATGAGCGACATCGCCTCAGACAAGGCCGCCGCCTGCCCAGAGGACCGAGGGGGACTCAAGGACACGCCCTGAGCCCCGGCAACCTCCTGTGCCATCACAGGGACCCCCGCAGGAGTTTGCAGCGAAGCAGAGGTGCGGTGGTCCAAAGGAGGGAACCCCGAAGGGCCGCACCCCGATGACACCACATCATCCGAATCTGGAGCCGAACCAGTCAGCGCCGGAGCCGCCAGCGGCGTAGCAGAAGTCTCCGCACGCTGTAAAGGATCCGCAGGCGTCCCTGGAGGGGAAGGAGAAGAAGGAGACGCCAACGAGGCCTGCAAGGCCACCACATAGGCCTCCATCTTGGCTCTAGTCGCCCCCGCGCCGGGAAAATGGCGGATAGGGTGGGGACACGTGGGGCCGCACCAACCGCGGAGAATTCACGCCCCCAACAGGGCAGGGACCGGCTCTCAGGGACAAACTGCAACACTTACCAACAGGTGAGTGAGGCTCTTGCGGCCTGGGAGAAGGGCGATGTCTGAGACGGAGGTTCTTGAAGCCGACCGCGGGGGACGGACACGGCGGCGGCGACAACGCCGACCTGGACATGCGTGCCGAAAGGAGTTTCATCCAGCGCTCCCGCTGGGGCTTCAGTTTCATTTGCTGACACGCCTCACAGTCTGTGGAGTCGTGCTGCTCTCCCAAACACCACATGCAGATAGGCTTGGGGTCCCCAGCCGACATCTGGCATGCGCAAGAAGAGCACGTCTTTAAGCCTGAAGGCATTCGCACACTGTTCCAAAGAGAAACGCTCAAAAGCAGAAAAATGGGGCCTGAAACAGGCCAGGAACACGATCCGGTCCGCGTTGCACGCGGAAAAGAAGAAAACAGACGTCAGAGCGCCAGGGCTTATGTGACCTCCCTGATGTCACGCCCGCGGAGGACGTCGGGGTGGAGTCGGGGTGGAGTCGGGGTGGAGTCGGGGTGGAGTCGGGGTGGAGTCCGGGTGGAGTCCGGGTGGAGTCCGGGTGGAGTCCGGGTGGGGTCGCGTGGTGCCGCCCCACCACCGGCGCGCAGGGATGCTGAGCAAGAAAGTTTTCCAGGTACAGTCTCACGCCTGGGGATAATTCTACGGTAAGGAGTCTGCTGCTAGTAGTCTCTATCAGATACACTATGTTTATCATTCTTATCCTTTTAAATAAACATTTAATACTCTACAGAATCTCAGTTCCACCTTGAATCTGTCTTTCAATCCTCCGCTCTCAGAAAGCAGACAGGCGAGTAGAGAAGGAGCACAACTTCAAAGCTGTACTCTAAATAAGTTTGGGTCTGGAAAACAAAAATTGAGTGGCCACAAGGAAGGAAAGAAGACTTAACTGCAGAGGAAAAGGATGGCGGAAAGGGAATTCAGCCAGGTGACAATTTCAAAAATGTAAATAAAATAAAATAAAATAAAAACAGTTAAGTAAGTACAGAAAGGCAAAACACAATGCCACTATCACAAAACACAATGTCACTATCACAGGAATATATATGACGCTGCATCAACTGAGGAGGAATTATGCAGCCCACCTTTCCCCATACACAGGTAGAACATACTAAAATCATGCAACCAAAGGATAGCGCACCTAAAGCATATGGGCAAAAAAAAATACAAACCCCAAATTAACAACAAAAGTAATACACTGCACCTTTACAATTATCAGCTGTAGAAACGTGACGCCAAAGAATCTGCCGGTATGGGTGCCTGATAAATGTGAACTTAAAGTATTTGGGATGTGCCTACTACTAGGACCTAACGCACAAGTTACTACTTGTGTAAGGATATAGCTGTAAGAGACATTAGTTAGTAATAGATTCCTTACCTTAGAATATCCCCAGGCGTCAGACTGGATCTGGAAAGTTTTGCATAGCAGTACCCCTGCGCGTCAGTAGGTGGCGTCTCGCGGCTCCGTGTCAGTCACTGGCATCGCAAGCACAAAGATTACGTCACGGAGACTACTTAGGCACCACCCATGCGCGCTGATGTCAGTTCCGTACACGACGTTCCGTACTCGACTTTCCGCACCAGGAAAGCAGAGCCATGCAAGATACTGACCATTGGTGCATAAAACAAGGGCCCTACAAGGGATGACCGGAACCCTAGTAATCAGTTTGCAGAACAGGGAGGATGGGTGGGCGGTAAGGAATCTATCATTAACTAATGTCTCTTGCAGATATATCGTTACCCAAGTAGTAACTTGTGCATCTGAAAGAGACACGTTAGTGATAGATTCCTTACCTTAGAATGCATACCACAGCAATACCAACCCCAGTGGTGGGTCTGCGAACAAAATTATACCAGAAAGTCACGGAGAAGAGAATGGCCAAAGAATCCATCTCTCCGGACTTGACTGTCAAGGCAGTAATGCTTGGTAAACGTGTGCGGCGAGGCCTACGTAGCTGCCTGACAAATGTCCTGCAAGGGAACGCCGCTTCCCAAATCAGTAGTGGCTGCTGTCACATTGGTGGAATGGGCACGCAGCCCCACAGGGGGCTCCTTCTTACCCAGAGAATAACAAGCCTCGATGCAGAGAACGACCCACCGAGAGATGGTCAGTTTGTGCACGGCCCGACCTTTTTTGGCGCCCACGTTGCCAACAAAGAGCTGGTCATCCACCCGGAACTGTTGTGTGCAGCTCAGGTAGAAGAAGAGCACACGTTTTGGGTCCAGACGGTGGAGCCTCTCTTCCTCTCTGCAAGGATGCAGAGTCGGAAAGAAGGTGGGCAAAGTGATGGTCTGCCCAATGTGGAAGGGTGTGACAACCCAACCTTTGGCAAGAAAGAAGGACGGGTCCTCAGAACCACCTTGTCCGGATGAATAGAAATGAAAGGAGGTTTAGAAGAAAAAGCCTGGAGCTCACCCACTCTTCTGCCAGAGGTGATAGCTACCAGGAAAGCAGTCTTGTGAGTGAGAAGACCTAAAGGACACTTATGAAGGGGCGCAAAGGGAGCGCACATCAAGTCCCACTGAGGCATGATGAACGGCACTGGAGGGAACGTGTGCGTAATGCCTTTTAGAAAACGGTTCACAACCGGGGACTTAAAAAGAGAAGGCTGATCAGGAAACTGTAGAATGGCGGAAATGGCAAAAAGATAACCTTTGACAGTGCCCAGAGCAGAGCCCTGCTGGACTAAAGAAAGAAGGAACAAAAGAACCCCGGAAAGAGGGGCAGGAAGGGGATCCACAGCCTTCGCTGTGCACCACGCCACAAAATTGTTCCACCTGCAGGTGTATACCGATTTGTGGAGGGACGCTTGGCTGCCAGAATGACATCAAAGACTTCGGGAGGAAGATCGAAAGGTGTCAACTGTCGCTGCTCAATCTCCACGCATGGAGGTGGAGGCTGGACAGGTTCGGGTGGAGGACCGTCCGCTGCTGCTGCGACAGAAGATCCTCCCGAATTGGCACTCGGATAGGGGGATCGATCGCCATGCTGAGTAGCTCGGGATACCAGTATCTTCGTGCCCAATCCGGTGCCACACGGATGACTTGGGCCCGGTCGCGCCTGATCTTCAGCACTCTGGGCAGAAGTGGTATAGGCAGAAAGGCGTACAACAGACCGCATCTCCACATGTGACGAAAAGCGTTGCCGAGCGAGTGCCGCCTTGGAAATTCCAACGCGCAGAATTGATGACATTGCGCGTTCTGTTCGATGGCGAATAGATCTAACCAAGGCTTTCCCCACTGCTGAAAGAGACCTTGCGCCACGTCCGAGTTCAGACACCATTCGTGATCCATCAAGCAACGGCGGCTGAGTTTGTCCGCCCTAGCGTTCAGATAACCTGCCAGGTGTGAAACCACTAGAGAAATGCCTTGATGTTCCAGCCATGTCCAGAGGCGCAGAGCCTCCTGACATAGGGTCCAGGACCCCACCCACCCTGTTTGTTGCAATACCACATGGCGGTGGTGTTGTCGGTGAACACCTCCACTACACTAGTGGAGGAGTGTGGCTCACTGATTAGAGCGGCAGACCCTGATGCAGAGGTCTGGCCCAGGACCAGGGTTCAATTCCCGACGCGGCAGGGTCCTGAGCCCAAAATGTCCACGGACTCGATAATTCTCGCCTCGGTGCCTATTCTAATCATGGGGTCCCACGCTGCAACTCTGGGCAATAGTTGCTTAATCTCCACTACGGCGGCCCACCCGCTGCGGGATGCCTGACTTTCACCCTGGGGCTACCCAGTAGGGGTTATCTCACAGGGAAAAGCCAGGACGGGTTCCCAAGGCAAGCACCTTGATGCCTTCGGGTGATACGTGCGCTATATAAGTCGCAATACATTTACATTTACACTCCCCCAGACAGAGGGAAGGAATGCCTTCAGTGCAAGTCATTTGCCCGCAGCTCCAAAAGGTTGATATGGAGCCGGGACGCCGCCAGAGGCCTCTGATCTCCTCCTCTCCCAAGTGGCCACCCCATCCCAGGAGGGACGCATCCGTCACCACTGTGCGCTCCGGTTGGGGAAGGGAGAGGGATCTGCCACTGACCCAATCTCGATTTGTGAGCCACCACTGCAATTGTTGAGCAGTGCCCTCTAAGATCTGGACATCATCGGACAGGTTGCCCTGATGCTGCCCCCACTGGAACTTCAGGTCCCTCTGCAGAGCCCGCATATGCCATCTGGCATGTGTCACCAGCAGGATGCAGGAGGCCATAATGCCCAGGAGCCGTAGAGTCATCCTGACTGAAACCCGGGATAGAGGCCGAAAGATCGGAATCATAGCCTGAATATCCCGGACTCGCTGCCCGGTAGGATAAACTCGAAACAGCGTCGAATCCAGAACTGCTCCGATGAATCGGAGCTTCTCAGAGGGACTCCGGTGCGACTTCGGTACGTTGATGGAGAATCCGAGCAACTGCAGGAGATCGGCCGTAGTCTGAAGGTGGCTGGCGACTGCCTGGGGCAACCAGTCGTCGAGGTAGGGGAAGACTGACACCCCCGACCTGCGCAGGTAAGCCGCGACCACCGCCATTACCTTCATGAACACCCATGGGGCGCTGGTAAGGCCTACCGTGTACCGCTGGTAACGCTGGTGGGCAGGCAGGACTAGGATGTGAAAATAAGCGTCCTGCAAGTCCAACGCTACCATCCAGTTTCCAGGGTCGAGGGCAGCCAGGACCTGAGCCAGAGTCAGCATTTTGAATTTCTCCTTCCGGAGGAAGCGATTGACGTCCCGGAGGTCCAAGATGGGGCGCAGGTCACCCTAGTCCTTCTTGGGGACCAGAAAGTAGTGGGAATAGCAACCACGCCCTACTTCCCACCTAGGAACGCACTAGATGGCCCCCTTGGCCAAGAGGGCCGTGACTTCTTGTTGGAGAAGAACCAAATGATCCCCCGACATGCGGTGGCACCGAGGTGGGGAAGGCTGAAAGGGAAGGGAATAACCCTTGTGGATTATTTGCAACACCCACTTGTCTGACGTAATGCCGCACCAGAGGGGCAGGTGGTGGCAGATCCTGCCACCCACTGGCGTGTGGTGCTCCACAATGCTCGGACTAGTAAGGTTTGGAGGTAGGAGCAGCGGGGGTGGGGGTGGACTGACCCGCATGCCGAGTCCCCGCCCCGCCCTTGCGTAAGCCGCGACCACGGCCGCGCTGAGGCTGGATCAGCACCGGCTTGTTGAAGGAACGTGCCTGGGTGTCTCTGCCCTGGCCGCGAAAGGAACGAAAACCAGGAGTGGTCGGGTTCTTTGCAGAAAGACCCAAGGACTTGGCCGTGCCCGTGAGTCCTTAAAACGCTCCAAAGCACTGTCGGCTTTGTCGCCAAACAGGCGGGTTCCATCGAAGGGCATATCCATGAGTGAGCTCTGGACATCAGGCGACATCCCACTTGAACGCAACCAGGCGTGGCGTCCCAATGCCACCGTTATAGAAATCGCCCTGCCCAGTGAGTCTGCGGTGTCCAAACCACACCAAATGGCGAACTTAGCAGCATCCTTTCCTTCAGCAATTGCCAGAAAAAGGACAACCTGGACCTCCTCAGGACACTGAGGCAACACTTGAGTAACGGTATCCCACACTGCGTGGGAGTAGCAGCCCAACAAGCAAGCAGTGTTCACCGACCGCAGCCCTACACTGGGCGAAGAGAGCAATCGCTTGCCAAACTAGGGAGACGGTGGCAGTGTCTAACCGACCCGCTGTTCACCCGATGGTAGAGTAAGATCCTAGACTGTCTGTCTGTCTGTCCTGACTGCGAGGGCTGCGAGGAGTTAGGAAGCATTCTGAAACTTTTGGCATTGGTTTTAACACTGGCGATTGATTTTATAGTCGTTTTAAATATTGGGATTGATTTAATAATCCATACTCATTAATTGCTGCAAATATCCTGACACTCTCCCCCGCACTGCCTGGGCTCGATACTGTAGCCTGCCCGCCCCGGTCCGACTCGGCAATTACTGCCGTAGAGCGGAGGGCGGACAGGTAAGAGCCAGGCACACTAACATCCACTTCCGCTAGAGCGGAGGTCAGCGCTCTAGTCATCCCCGTCTTCAGGGCTATTTAGCAACGCCTCCCCATCAAGCGCGCAGGGGGTGCCTTCGAGCGCGCCTAAGAAGCGCCGAAGAAAAGCCCGTCTGCGCGCGACAGGACGGGACCAAGGGACATGGCCCTAACACCTGGTACTCCCGATTCACAGGTTAGCACTATTACATCTTATTCAAGGAATAAACTTCTCAGTTTGATTCCGATCCCCCCGCTACTTGTATGCGCGAGTCTTGGCCTAATTTCGAGGGTCCATTTTCCTGTGCAAACTGTCGCTTTCAGGCTGATCATACATATCTAATAAGGGGTAATTTATCTGGCACCCTCACTACAGCCGCGGCAGGGCATTCCCATCAGATACCCTCCCTGTCCTGTGAAGCCAGTACACCCACCGTTAACTATGTTGCCGGAAAGGGACCTTCAGGACTTAAATGTTTTTTATTGAACATACGCTCCTTACCCAAACACTACCAGCAACTATGGGATCTTATAAATACAGACACGCCAGACATCTGTTTTCTCACGGAGACATGGCTAAAACCTCACACTATCCCCGCAATCATGTTAGGAATCCCTGTTGGATTGAATATGCTACTTACCAGTATGCATCTGTTCTTGGCATGTAGGGCTGCTAACATTCATATCTAGTGCATAGATCGCCGCCTAGTGTTGGGTCCGGATGATTGCACATTGTTGTCCTGGAAGAGTCTTCGAAGTATCACGAGATAGGTGGCTCCTCCCCTGGACTACAGTGCGCATGGGCATCGCCTCCATCCCCAGATTGTGTTTAGCCATTGTGGCAGAGATGGAGTGAAATAGTGTAAAGGATGTCCATGCTAATGATGAATGCAAGATAGTGTCTGCAGCCGCTACGGACACCGGGGAGGAGGGAGGGCGATATGAATGTTAGCAGCCCTACATGCCAAGAACAGATGCATACTGGTAAGTAGCATATTCAGTTCGAGGCATGTGGGCTCCTAAATTCATATCTAGTGCATAGAATACATAGCAGTCCCCCCATTAAGGGCGGTTGCCCGTGCCAGCTGCAGAAGCTTGAAAAAGTGTCTTGAGAACAGCCTGCCCTACAGCTGCTTGCTGCTTGGAATGCACGTCCACACAGTAATGTTTGGTAAATGTGTGCGGTGTGACCCATGTGGCTGCTCTGCAAATGTCCTCTAAAGGAATGTTCTCTAGGAAAGCCATGGACGCCCCCAACTTGCGTGTGGAGTGCGCCCTTGGGGGTATTGTTAAAGTGTGCTTAGCTTTTTGATAACAGATTTGGATGCACTTAACAATCCATCTGGCTATTCCCGCTTTGGAAATGGGGTTGCCTTTGTGCTGTGCTGAGAAGGCAACAAAAAGTTGTTGTGTTTTCCTGAAGTGTTGTGTTCTGTCAATGTAGTACATCAACGCCCTCCTAACGTCCAGTGTATGGAGCATTCGCTCAGCTACCGTTTGAGGGTTTTGGAAGAATGCGGGTAGGTCAATAGTTTGATTGATATGAAACTGTGACACCACCTTAGGAAGGAATTTGGGGTTAGTGCGTAGCACCACCCTGTTTCAATGTATTTGGATGAAAGGCTCTTGGATTGTGAGCGCCTGCAGCTCACTCACGCGTCTAAGCGATGTAATAGCAATGAGGAAAGCCACTTTCCATGTCAGAAATTGAATTTCACAGGAGTGCAGTGGCTCGAAGGGTGGACCCATCAGCCTCGTGAGGACCACATTGAGGTTCCACACTGGAGCTGGTGGCGTTCTCGGAGGAATGACTCGCTTCAGTCCCTCCAGGAAGGCTTTAATGGCAGGCACCCTGAAAACGGAGAGGTGCTGCCTATTTTGGAGATAAGCCGCTATGGCGGCTAAATGTATCCGAATGGAAGCGTAAGCTAGATTGCATTTGTAAAGATGTAACAAATAGCAGATGATGTTAGGAATGGATGCATCTAGCGGGTTGATATTGTTGGTAGTACAGTAGATGACAAACCGCTTCCATTTTGCCGCATAGCAAGCTCTGGTTGTGGGCTTTCTTGCCTCCCGAATGATGTCCATGCATTCTGGAGGCAGGTTGAGGTAGCCAAATTCTAAGACCTCAGGAGCCAGATCGCCAGATTGAGCTGTTGCGGATCTGGATGCTGAATGTCGCCATGGTTCTGCGTCAAGAGCCGGGATGTGAGATGTAGCCTTTGATGCGGTACCACGGAAAGTTCTAGAAACGTGGTGTACCATGGTTGGCGTGCCCATGTTGGAGCAACCAGGATGAGAGTCATCGAGTGTTGCTTTAGCTTTTTTGCCACCAGCGGAATGAGAGGCGCTGGGGGAAAAGCGTACGCAAATTTGCCTGACCAGTTCATCCATATCGCATTCCCCTGCGATTCCGGGTGAGGGAACCTGGCGGCAAAGCTTTGGCATTTTGCGTTTTCTTTTGTGGCAAATAGGTCTATCTGTGGATGACCCCACTGCTGGAAGTACGGGTGGAGCACCGATGGATGTAGCTCCCACTCGTGCATTTGATGGCTGTACCTGCTGAGCAGATCCGCCATCTGATTGTCCTTGCCCGGGAGGTGTTCTGCCATGAGGAAGATGTTCCTCTGAATGGCCCACTTCCACATGCTCTGAGCCAGATGAGACAGCTGTGGCGAGTGAGTACCTCCCTGCTTCTGGATGTAGTACATGGCTGTCATGTTGTCCGTCCGGATCAACACGACCTTGTTGCACAAATGTACTTTGAAGGACTTGAGCGCCATGAAGATTGCCATCAATTCTAGGTAGTTGATGTGCAATGTTTGTTGCTGGGTTGACCACAGTCCCTGCACCGTGTAGTGGAGCACATGCGCTCCCCACCCCTGGAGAGATGCGTCCGTTGTTAGGACAATCTGTGGCACAGGCTCTTGGAACGGTCGTCCCTTGCAAAGGTTGTGTGGATTCCACCAATGCAGAGAGTTGGATGCTCGACCGGTCACCAACACTAGGTCTGTCAGTTGTCCCTGAGCCTGTGTCCATTGATTTGCTAGGCATTCTTGGAGGGGGCGCATGTGCAACCTTGCGTGCGGGACTATGAAGATGCAGGAGGCCATCATGCCTATCAACTGCATGAACACTCTCGCTGGCAGGGAGTGATGCGGTCTGAATCTTTGGATCCGTGACTGAATGCTGTTGATTCTGACTGCGTTTGGCTGAGCCATAGCCGTCAGGGTGTTTATTGTCGCTCCCAGATACTGCCGCACATGGGCTGGCTGAAGGTGCGACTTTGGGTAATTCAGCGAGAACCCCAGACTGTGAAGGAGTTGAATAGTGCGGGACATGTGTGAGGCGCACTGTGTTTCCGACTTTGCTTGTACGAGCCAGTCGTCGAGGTACGGGTATACATGTATGTTCTGTCTCCTGAGGTGCGCCGCCACCTCCGCCAGACACTTCGTAAACACTCTGGGGGCAGTAGTCACTCCGAAGGGTAGCACTTTGAACTGATAGTGCTTGTTGTGAACGGTAAACCTGAGGTATTTTCTGTGGGACGGGTGGAGTGGGATGTGGAAGTAAGCATCTTTGAGGTCTAAGGTTGCTAGGAAGTCCCCTTGGCTTAGAAGGGGAAGTATCTGTTGCAGTGTCAGCATGTGGAAATGTTCTGACAGTATATACATGTTGAGAGGGCGTAGATCCAGAATGGGTCGGAGGGATCCGTCCTTTTTTGGGATGAGGAAGTACAGGGAATAGACCCCTGTTCCCTCCTCGTCCACTGGCACGAGTTTGATTGCTCCTTTTTGCAGCATTACTAGCACTTCCTGCTGCAATAAGTGAAAGTGCTCTGCCGACATAGGACGGTGCCTTGGGGGAATGTTGGGAGGAGTGGATGTTAATTCCAAACAATACCCGTACTGGATTAGTTTTCTCACCCACCTGTCCGTGGTGATGGACGACCAAACCGGCAGGAACTGCTGGAGTCTTCCCCCGACAGGTGTTGGATGGTCGGGGGGCAGTGACAGGGAGTCACTGTTTGTTTGCGGCAGAGGAACGGGAGTTGGTGTTCCCTCTGCCTCTGCCTTTGGCACGGTTACCTCGGTAACCCCCTCTACCTTGCTTGGGGTACGAGGATTGCGCACCACCTTTCGTGAATTGTGTTTGTTGTCCCATGTGTCCTCTGGTAACACTACGCGCACCTGAGCGACGAAAAGTGTTGCCCCTGAACTGTTGTGATTGAAGTGCCCCCATGGACTTAGCAGTCTCGTTGTCCTTTTTAATCTTTTCAAGTGTGTTGTCTACATCTGGACCAAACAGTCTGTCAGGATTGACTGGCTGGTTGAGGATTGTAGTTTGGATGTCAGGCTTAAATCCAGATATACGAAGCCAGGCTTGGCGCCTTAGCATGACGCTAGTGTTAATTCCTCTAGCCGCTGTGTCCGCTACATCAAGTGCGCATTTTATGGCAGCGTTTGATATAAGCTTTCCCTCTTGTATGAGCATTTCTCCAGCTTCTTTATACTCATCAGGCAGATGTTGAAGGAGCTGTTCTAGGGTGTCGTAATGCGCCCTATCGTAACGCGCTAACAGTGCCTGTGTGTTTGCGATACGCCATACATTAGCAGCCTGCGCAGCCACCCTCTTGCCAGATGCCTCAAGCACTTTCGACTCCTTGTCTGGGGGAGGAGCTTCACCAGTTGTTTGGGAGTTTGCCCTCTTGCGGGCATTTGCGACCACCAACGAATCCAGAGGCAACTGTCCCCGAATATAGGCAGGGTCCCCAGGCGCAGGCCTGTATTTTTTTTCAATACGTGGGTTTACCACTCTCGCTCTTGTAGGTTCTTTAAAGATCTCTGGCGCATGTTTAAGGACACCTTTCAACATAGGAAGTGTTTTGACTGTTCTTTCGGAGACAGAGAAAGTGTCAAACAGGAAATCCACTTCCACTGGGTCAGCATGCATATCTACATTATGATTTGCAGCTGCCCTCTCAATTAAAGCATTGAAAGCTGCTGAATCCTCAGTTGGTGACGTACGTGGCCCAAAGCCTTGTGGGTCCTGCACCACCTGATGACTTCCCTGGTTCCCAGCGTCGTCATACGAGTCCTGATTCGCATCAGGGTCATTGCCAGTAGGGAAGTTGTACTGTTCATCTTGGTCATCATCCTCACCCCCTGATTGGTTGGGGGAAGGTGTTGGACTCCTCCTTGGGGGAGGTTGCAGAGGTTCAACAAGGGCAGGAATGTCCTGTGTTTGCCTTTTCTTTTTCAGTGGAATTACAAATGACTCCAGTGGCTGGGAACTGATCTTTCTCTTATAAAGTGTAATTTTCCCGGTGTGGGCATCGATAAAATGCTCACAGTCGTCTTCAGATGCTGTTTGCTGAGGCAAAAGAGCACCGGACGTGGAATGTTCCGAAGTCCCCGAGGCCTTCGGCACCGTTTGGGGTGCAAACGCCTTTGGTGGCACCTTTGGCGGTAGTGTGTAGATAAGTTTCATCGCCTTTTTGGCCGGTGGCTCCATCTGTTTCGGATCCGATGGCGCAGTCGTTGTCGACGGCAGGGCTTTCTCCCGAATCCTTTTGAGCGAGTCGGAGACCTGTTTAGTAAATGAAGCCGAGGGCTTGACGACCGATGCTTCATGTTCGTCCGCTATGGAGGCCTTCGGCGTGGCAGAAGAAGGCACCGATGAATCCTCGACTCCAACGGTTCGCTGCCCTGCAGCTTTCTTAGGCGCCGACGCCGTCGATGCAGATCTGGTGTCTTTGTGCCGAGGAGTACTGGCTCCGGCTTTCGGATCTTGGCCTGTAGTAGACTTCGCTTCGACCGTCTGTTTGGAGGTTGACGCTCCAGCCGTCGAGACGTGATGGACTACCTTCTTCGAGGACGTGTCCTTGGCCACCGCATGTGGCGCCGATGACTCGACGGCCTTCCTCGGCTTCGTCATTTTGGACGGAACGTCAGCCATTTTAGACGTCGTCGAAGCCGTATGTTTCGGTTTTGTTTTTGACGTGTCTTCGGCCATCTTAGATGTCGTGGAGACCGTAGGTTTCGGTTTCGGTTTAGGCGTGACGTCGGCCATCTTAGATGGTGTCGACTGCACTGGTTGCGGTTTCAGTTTCGATACGCGCAACAACGGCTCCTCCGGTGTATCCGTGGCCGGGCCCGAAGCCGGGGCTGGGGATATCGGTGCAGGGTCGTGGGTAAGGCAGAGTGGCGATCCCGTGACCTGAGCCTGAGTCGAGTAAATTTCGGGGCATAGCTCATCCCCTGAGCTATCTTCCGCGGCACCAAAGACTTCTTCGTCGTCCCCTACCTCATCGACGTATTCAAGGTCTTGGCTCTGTCCTTCGATGTATTCGTCTGGATTGGCCTCGACCTCCGTTGATGGTGGTGAAATTTGAAGATGATGGCTTCGGCCGTCTTCTGCGGGGTCGTCGAATATGTCGTCGGGTGCCGGTGCTGCGTGCAAGGCCTCGAGGCGCGCCGCGCGCCGATGCTTGAGAGTTTTCTTTGACCTGAATTTGGAGCAGGCCATGCAGTTGTCCTCGTCGTGATCCGGCGAGAGACATTTATTACAAACTGGATGCACGTCGATGTGTGGGTACTTGGACCCACACACGGGGCAGCGCTTGAACGGACTCCGTTCCATGATGATGTCGTCGGTGTCTCGCTGCGAGTACAGGGCCTCGATGTCCGAAGAGTAGCAACTCCCCAGAAGTCCGACGCGAAGAGTCGGACGATGCTCGGGACCGTTCGCAACAATACCGACGCGAGTATCGAAGGCCTTTTGGCCTTAAGGAAGTAAACGTTCGATTCCGACAATGAGGCGTCGAAATCACATCCGAACCCAATGGCGGAAAAAAACAATCTGGGGATGGAGCCGATGCCCATGCGCACTGTAGTCCAGGGGAGGAGCCACCTATCTCGTGATACTTCGAAGACTCTTCCAGGACAACAATGTGCAATCATCCGGACCCAACACTAGGCGGCGATCTATGCACTAGATATGAATTTAGCAGCCCACATGCCTCGAACATAAGATTCTTCATCTCCATCGCTTGACAAAAATAGGAGGCGGTGTGGCTGTTGTTTATATAGAGAGTCTAAAAGTCTCAGTACTTGACCAACGATGCGATGCTCAGATGGAAATCATGATTTTCAGATTTTCCCTTTCCTCTAAATCACAGTGGAAAGGAGCATTAGTATATCGCCCTCCTGGCTCATGCTCTGATTTTTCTCTAACTCTTATGGAACTACTAGCCCCTTATTTTAGAGCCAAGGAAGATTACATTCTCCTTGGAGATTTTAATGTTCACATACACTTACCTAATCACCCTGACAGCTTGTCTCTGCTTGCTGATCTCTCTAGTTTGGGACTGAAAATTCAGAATAAGGGCCCAACACATTTGGGTGGCCATACACTTGACCTAATCTTAACTAACTGCCCTAAAATAATATGCTGCCCTCCCACTATTATTAGTTGGTCAGACCATTATATGTTAACTTTTACTTTACTAGGTCCTCACCCACCACACCAAAAATCTCTCCCTGCAATATGGAAACGGAAATGGCACAAAATAACCCTAGAAGGACTACAGAAAGTATGGAAAGAACCCACTCTCTCTGAAGAGGATGATATTGAACAAGGTCTAGTTAAGTTTAATAAAGTACTCCTGGAAGAAATTGACTTACTTGTACCGCTAGAATTACATAAGCAATGCTCTAAAACGAAGCAAGAAACATGATATACAGAAGAGCTAAGGGCTGAGAAACAAAAATGTAGGAGTTTGGAGAAAAAGTGGAGAAAAACACATACACCTACCAGCAAAAAACACTATTTGGAGGCACAATCTAACTATTTTAAACATATAAAAAAAAGCCAGGAGAAATAGACTTGAGTTACAAATAACAGAGGCAGGGAACTCCACTAGAGAACTTTATAAAATCCTGCAATCATTTGTCAAGCCTATAGCCTGCGAAAGCCCGGATGATTTCAGTCAAACCTTATGCGATGATGTTTCCGCATTCTTCGAGAATAAGATTGATTTACTCTACGAGAAAATTACCAAAGCATCAAACACTAGGGATACTATTGGCTCTCCCCGTCCCAAGCCAGCTAAGAGCGAAAATAGCAGGCTTACTATGATTCCAGAGATCAGCCTGACAGAAGTCACCACCCTATATAACCTAATCAAATCAGGCTCACCCACAGACTTGTTACCTGCTAAGATGATTGCTCCACTAGGCAGCCTGCTAGCCCGAGCTTCAAATCACTGATTAATCTCTCCCTTAAAGAAGGAAAGAATCCCAGTGACTGGAAAAAGGCAGTTGTGAACCCTGTCCGCAAGAATACCGCGTTACCAAGGTCTGACCTTAACAACCTCCGTCCTATATCTCTCCTACCCCACCTGAGTAAGATGACTGAGAGACATGTCAACATTCACCTGTCTAAATTCATCGAGGCAGCGGACGGTCTGGACCCTTCTCAATCCGGGTACAGACCAAATCATAGCACAGAATCAGCTCTCCTCTCCGTGACCAATACCATCCGGATGGCACAGGATAGAGGAGGCTCCATGATTCTGGTGCTATTAGATTTGTCCGCTGCCTTCGACACGGTGTCTCATGACACTCTCATCAGTCGTCTGGAGGGGGTAGGAGTGGACGGAACAACAGCTTCGACAACCAACCCGGAGACCAACCCACCCAACCTTCTGCCATACCCTCACCCCCCTTGAACATCCTTAATGACTGGAACCCAATCTCCACTGAGGACACCATCCGCCTGATGAACTCCATCCACTCAGGATCCCCCACAGACCCATGCCCTCACCATATCTACAACAAAGCTGACTCCATCATAGCACCACACCTCCGAGACGTCATCAACTACTCCCTCAACTCTGCCACCTTCCCGGAAAGCTGGAAACACGCCGACTCAGCGCCCTTCTGAAAAAACCCACAGCTGACCCCACCGAACCCAAAAACTACCACCCCATCTCGCTCCTACCATTCCCGGCCAAAGTCATCGAGAAAGCCGTCAACAGCCAGCTCGCCGCCTTCCTCGAAACCAACAAATCCCTCGACTCCTCACAGTCCGGCTTCCGAGCAAAACACAGCACTGAGACCGCACTCATCGCAGCAACAGACGACATTCGAACCCTACTGGACAATGGAGACACAGTCGCCCTCATCCTCCTTGACGTCTCCGCAGCCTTCGACACAGTCTGTCATAACACCCTCCTACAACGCCTCAGAAACATCGGAATCCAAGGAAAAGCACTGGATTGGATCACCTCGTTCCTTACCGGAAGAACTCAGAGAGTCCGCCTTCCACCATTCAAGTCAGAAGCCACTGAAGTAATTTGCGGCGTGCCACAAGGATCTTCACTCAGCCCCACTCTCTTCAACGTATACATGAGCCCCCTCGCGACCATCGCACGCCAACACAACCTCAACATCATCTCCTACGCTGATGACATTCAACTGATCCTCTCACTCACCAAAGACCCGAACACCGCCAAAACCAACCTACATGAAGGAATGAAAGAAGTAGCCGAGTGGATGAAGCACAGCCGTCTGAAACTGAACTCAGACAAAACAGAAGTCCTTATCTTAGGCACCTCCCCTTCCGCCTGGGATGACTCTTGGTGGCCAGAAGCCCTTGGAAAAGCACCCATCCCGACGGACCACGCACGGAACCTGGGCATCATCCTGGACTCCTCACTCTCGATGAACAGACAAGTCAACGCCGTTTCATCATCGTGCTTCAACATTCTTCGCATGCTCAAAAAAACATTTAGCTGGATCCCCACCGAAACTAGAAAAACGGTCACCCACGCACTGGTCACGAGCCGCCTGGACTACGGTAACACCCTATACGCCGGTACCACCGCAAAACTTCAAAAAAAACTCCAACGCATCCAGAACGCTTCAGCCAGACTCATACTAGACATCCCGCGTAAAGACCACATTTCTAGTCACCTGAAAAACCCCCACTGGCTCCCCGTCAATAAGAGAATAACATTCCGCCTCTTAATCCACGCACACAAAGCACTTTACGAACTCGGACCCGAATACCTCAACACACGACTTTCCTTCTACACCCCCTCCCGCCAGCTACGCTCCTCCAACCAAGCCCTTGCTGCCGTACCCCGCATCAACAAAACCACCATGGGAGGAAGATCCTTCTCCTACCTGGCAGCTAAAACCTGGAACTCACTCCCCATTCACCTTCGCCTCACTCAGAACCACCTAGCATTCAGAAAGCAACTTAAAACTTGGATATTCGACAAGTAATTCCCCACCCTTCCTCAAGCGCCTGAGACCCTCTGGGTATGTAGCGCGCTATATAAATTATTTGACTTGACCCTATCATGGTTAAAAAGCTTTATATCTGGCCGCTCACAAAGTGTTCGCTTGGGCTCCCACTTTTCCATCTTCAGGGAGCTCACAAAGGGGGTCCCACAGGGCTCATGCCTAAGCCCCACATTGTTTAATGTGTATGTGGCCCACCTGGCGAAAATTGTGAGAGAACATGGGTTCACACCAATATCCTATGCTGATGACACCCAGCTATTATTCCCTTTCCAAAATATGACTTCAACAGTAAAAAGCTCTTTTGCTGCAGGAATGAGAGCGATAGCCGGATGGATGACCTCCAATTGCCTGCAGTGTAATGTAGGTAAAACGGAGGTCATGCTCTTTGGAAATGCCCCACTCCTTTGGTCACCTGAGTGGTGGCCTCCTGAATTAGGTATGGCCCCATGCCCAAAAGAAATTGTTAAAAATCTAGGTGTTAAGCTTGATCAGCCCTTGGTACTTAGATCATGCCATACAGGTTACAGGAACCTGTATGAGGGTGATTGGCTTACTTAGGAGAGTCTTCCCCTACTTAGCAGACCACCATAGGAAAACATTGGTGCAGACCTTAGTAATCAGCAGGCTGGATTACTGCAATGGGCTACTCATATCTGCTAATGAGGAACAACTGGGGAGGCTACAAGTAGCCCAGAATACGGCTGCAAGGTTGATCTTAAACGCTCCAGCCAGATCCTCCTCCCGTCCTCTGCTAAATAAGCTACACTGGCTTCCCATTCGCCAGAGAGTGAAATTTAAGATCTGTTGCACCATTCACAAATGTTTGTTCGGATCCGGCCCCAGATACCTAACGGAAATCTTTAAACCCCATCAACCAGGTTGAACCCTACGTTCAAAAAATCAAGCCTTGCTACAGATCCCTAGGATCAAAAGAGAGAGACAAGGAGGCCGAGCTCTATCATATAAAGGCCCCATTCTCTGGAACTCTTTGCCTCTCACTCTTAGGCTAAACTCCAATCTGCCTGCATTTAGGAAATGCCTGAAGACGTACCTATTCTCCATCCAGTAGCCCCATCATTTATACACAGATGGTATTGTCTGGCTCTACTTCCGGAAAGAACAAAAGCGTGGAGATATCTCCCCGGAGATCGAATCCTGCGCTATACAAGAGCCTAACATAAATAAATAAATAAATAAAACTGTTCCAGTTTCTTAGAATCCTTGTCCGGCGGAGCCGAGGGAAAGGCACTCTGCAACGTCGAGGCCCGGATGACCAGACTCTCAGGAGTGGGATGGGTGGTCAGAAAGGCCGGGACGCCAGGCACCGGGCGACGTTTTTATCCACAGGGGAACCCGTGGCCGGCCGCAACCAAGTGCCCAAGAGGACATCGGTAAGGGAGTCATTCAAGGGAAGCAACGGCTCAGACGAAGTAGACGCTTTCTGGAGCACCTCGGTGAGGAGGTTGCTTTTGAGGGCCACCATGGGGAGGTCGAGGTTGAGGGCCTCGGCAGCCCTACGGAGCACCATGGTGTAGGAAGCGCCTTCCTCCATCGTAGGTGGGGGAGAGGCAAACCCCGGGTCAGAAGAGACATCGAGGTCGCCGGCGTCTTCCAGATCGTCCACCCAATCCTGCTTGGAGTCACACTGCCAGGCAAGAAGGTCCTCGGATATTTCCCAGTCCTCCTCCGCCCCCGGCCCGGAGGGGGCGGTCGTGGTGGCAGCGCAGGTGCCAGAGAAGGGGCAAGCGGTGCTGTAAACGGCGTCGGCCGTACCGGTGCCACCTCCCAATGCGGATTCCAGGTTGGAAAAAAATGGTCCTGGAACCGGGGCAAGGGCAGAATAAACGGCACCCAGTGCGGCGCAGAGGGTGGCGCCGGAGCCGGCAACGCTGCACCTCGTGGCGCCGGGGCCGGAGCCAGCTGTGTAGGATCCTGTGGCGCCAGGGCTTGAGCCGCTGGCGGAGCCGCCGGGCCAACAGGATCTGGACATGGAACCGTGGGGCCCGAAGGCACGCCGGCGAGAGTCCGAGGCCTAAAAAGGCGGTCCATGGCAGCAAGAAAATCTTGCACCTGTTCGGGTGTTGCCGATGGACCCGGGTAGGATTGGTAGACCGTGGGGCTCCCCGGCTCCAGAGGAGCCGCAGGGACGGAGCCCCTGTCCCCCTCGTCTGCCTCCGAGGAGCGACAGGGGGAGGTCGGAGAGCGAAAACACTTCTTCGACTTCTTTTTAGGACGTCGCTTACCAGAATCCGAAGGCGAAGACTTTGGAGCACGAGGAGCAATGGCTCCAGTCCCGCGAGCGGTCCCGGGAACGGCCCCTAGACCTGGAGTGGCGGTGTGACGAATGCCGGACCTCCAGCAACTTTCGGCATCGCTCCCGCAAGGCCTTCAGGGCCATGGCTCGACAGTCCCAAGAGTCGTGATCAGTCTCCAGGCAGTAGAGGCAAACATCGTGGGGGTCCGTCACCAACATATTACGGCGACAGGCCCCATAAGACTTAAAGCCAGGCATCCCTAGGTGCACCAGGAGAAAAAAGGGGGAGACAAAAGTCTCAAAATAGTAATCAAAAAGTGACTAAGGTACGTGCTTAATCCAGATCTGCGCTTGCTGGCGCGGAAAAAGAAAGAACTGACGTCAGCGCGCATGGGTGGCGTCTAAGCAGTCTCCGTGACGTCATTTCGGTGCTTGCGACGACAGTGACGGACGCGGAGCGGCGGGACGCCACCTACTTGACATGCAGAGGTACTGCTAAGCAAAACTTTCCGGATCCAGTCTGACGCCTCGGGATATTCTAAGATAAGGAATCTATCACTAACGTGTATCTTTCACATCTTCAACTTTACCTTACAAACCTCCAGTTTCTCTTACCAATTGTTAAGCAAGTGGAACACTTCACTGTATAATGTAAGAGGACCAGGACTCAGTGGTTCAGAAGTAACTTTCACTGAAGATATTCTTTGATTTTGTATACGAGGGATAATGGGAATCAAACTGTCATGCCATATCCGACCCCACCGACCCCTTCACTATATGCAACTCCTGCAAAATTGGAAATTTAACCGTTCCCAGTACTACCCCCCCGCTCCCGGGGCTCGAAATAGCGACACTCAATTGCAGATCGCTGCCAAAACACGCCCTACTCATAAACCATATTATCGTCGATTACGCGTTAGATATACTTTTTCTAACCGAAACATGGATCACCGGACACTCTAACTCCGACATAGTCTCAGCCCTCCCCCCGGGCTTTCTTATCATGTCCCAACCTCGTCCTCTTGGTCGAGGAGGCGGACTTGCTATCATTCACCGAGACTACTTTACCTGTCGATCCACGGAGACCCAGAGCCAGGAGTCGGAGAGCTGCCATTTCTCGCTCCAGCTTTCCCCGACCAACTCCCTGTCGGGCCTTTTGGTCTATCGGCCCCCAGGGCACTTCGGCTCCTTCTCTGCTGCTTTTCTGGAAACCGTCGCATCCCTGGCTCACCTAACATCTAACTTCCTGATTACAGGTGACCTCAACATCCATTTCGACGACCCATTTGACACAGGAGCATCCGACCTTATTTATGATCTGGGCGCCTTCGGCCTCTCCCTGGCTAACTCAGGAGCCACGCATTTGAAAGGACATCTGCTCGACCCTGTGTTCTCTAACATTCCTGCCCTTCAGTTCACTAACTCCCTCCCCCTCCCGTGGACAGATCACTTCTTGGTTTCGGTCTTCCTCCCAGGTTCTTTTAAAAAACCTTATAAACCTCCTATCTTCACCAAGAACAGATCCTGGGCCAGACTTTCGGTTGAGGACTGGGCCCTGGCTCTGGATGCCACCACCCCCAGTCTCACAGCCGACCCCGCCATCGCGGACACTCAGGTTAGAGACTGGATTTCTTCCTCCCTTGACAGCCTCATTCCTTTTAAAAACCGAGAGGTCAAAAATAAGATCAAGGGCCACGCACCTTGGTATAATCCCGACCTCAGAGCGCTCCGTAAAGAGTGTAAAAAGGCCGAGAGAGTGTGGAGGAAAGACTGGCTTCACAGTAACAAAGACAAGTATAACCTGGCAGTAAGACGCTACAAAACTGCCTTGAAGTCAGCCAAATCGTCATATTATGACATTAGAATCAAAACCGCTACAAACTCCTCCAAGGAATCATACCGGATAGTTAAAGAACTACTGAACATCCCTACAGCACCCTCTTCTCACTCCCCCCCCCCCAGACAGAAGTCAGGATCTGGCCAACTATTTTGATTCTAAAATCTTGCGGATACTGGACTCCCTACCCACCTTTAGCCCCCCTTCCATCTCGGACATAGCGGACGGTAACAACAATCCACAGCTGGACACTTTCAGAGCAGTCTCCCTTCCTGAAGTCACTTCCACGCTGGAGAAAATGAAAAGCGGTTCCCCTCTCGATCCAGCCCCGGCTGGATTCCTAAAAAAGGTATCTCACATTATAGCCCCTATCATCAAGGACCTTATCAACACCTCCTTGTCGGAAGGCATGGTGCCCTCCAAATGGAAGAATGCAGTCGTGAAGGCCCTGTTAAAAAAGCCCCAACTCAACCCGGACGACATGGCTAACTACCGCCCTATCTCACTGCTCCCTTGTATCAGTAAGATGGCGGAAAAGCTAGTCAACTCGCAACTGTCCCAATTCCTTGAGACCAACCATCTCTTGCGCCAATCCCAAACCGGGTTCCGACCCGGCCATGGTACGGACACCGCCCTCCTCTCTGTCATCGAGGAGGCAAGGGGCATTCTGGACTCAGGAGGATCGGTGGCAGTGATCCTCCTGGACCTTAGCGCCGCCTTTGATACGGTGGATCACCGTGTCTTATTACATCGCCTGGCCAAGGCAGGTATTGTGGGCACGGCGCGAGCATGGATTGAATCCTTTCTCTCCAACCGCTCCTTCCAGGTGTGGGACGGTAACTCTCGGTCGGAACCTCTTCCTCTCAAGAACGGTGTTCCCCAGGGGTTGTCGCTCAGCCCCACCTTGTTTAATGTTTACATGGCCCCCCTGGAAGACGTAGTAGCCCCTTATGGGATTAAAATAATAAACTACGCAGACGACACTCAATTAGTCGTCTCCCTGTCTCACCTGGATAACCATCCTGACAGCCTGCTGAACTGTCTTCAGGACATCCACACCTGGATGTGTGACTCGGCCTTGAAGCTGAACGGTGCAAAGACCGAGATCATGCTACTGGGAAACAAATGGACATCCATTCCACCTTCAGTTTGGCCTGACTCCTTTGGCGAAATCCCCGCACCTAAAAAGGAGATCAAAACTCTAGGAGTGTGGTTGGAACCCGACCTAACCATGAAGACGCAGGCGACCAAGACTGCTGGTACGTGCATTGGTCTCTTGCGTTCGGTGCATAAGATTCTACCCCTTCTCCCCCCGCTATCTAGGAAATTACTGATCCAGGGACTTGTTTTAGCCCGGCTCGATTACTGTAACGCCATCTATCTCGGGGCTCCGGAAAACACCCTGGCCAAACTCCAACGCACCCAAAATGCGGCGGCTAGACTAATCATGAACCTTCCCCCCAGAGTGTCAGCCAAGCCTGCCCTCAAAGCCCTTCACTGGCTTCCTGTCCGCCAGCGAGTAGAATTTAAAGCCCTGTGCACCACCCATAAGCTTATCAATGGAGTTGGCCCAGCCGCACTAAAACACATGGTCATACCATACAAAGCTTCCAGACCCCTCCGCTCTGACGCCGAACATCTGGCCACTGTACCAAAATTCAGGAAGGCTAGAACCGGCGGCCGTCGCTTTGCGGTCAAAGCCTCCAAAGGCTGGAATGCACTCCCTCACAGCCTTCGTCTGGAACCCTCGCACACCCTGTTTCGTAAGAAACTCAAGACCCTTCTGTTTCCCAAATAATCCTTCCCCTCTTTTTTCCCCCTTTTTGGTCTGAACAGATTTATAGCGCGGGGATGCCTACGGGTCACCAGGCGCTCTAGAAATCATAAAATAAATAAATAAATAAATGTCTGCTTCTATGGTGATGCAGATTTTTAAGGAGAATGCAGTGTCAATGCAACATCGAAGTAATTTTTCATACATGGATAGCTGTAATGTGAATTTTTCAACAAAGTTTTATATGGCACACTCCAAGCAGGACACTTCGCTCAGCTTCGGCCAAACTTGTAATGCCTCCCAGGTTTACGTGGGCAACCTGGGGAGGCAAGAGCATTGTTCTGGGAGCTACTACAGCGTGAAACTCTCTTCCGCTGCATATCAAGGAGGCCCCTAATCTATTAGCCTACAGGAAATCTCTAAAAACCTTGTTATTCATTACACTATAGCTATAGGTCAATCACTGCACAGTTAGTCATTTAAGCTAATAGCCAAGACTCCTCCGGGCATTTGAGCGCTCTAGAAATCTATTTAATATAACATAAAGCTAGATACTTGTGGAATTCTGGAGGTCACTGGTAGTCGCTGGGACTTAAAATTGCCCATCTGTATGAGATGATACTTATCAGCTTGATAAGACATACATGAGTGAAAGGATAGAATATCAGATAGCAGTAGGCAGTTAGATATAAGTGGGAGAGGAAAGACAACTCTGCTTTGGCAATGCGACAAAGAGATTTATTTGATTTTCTTCCAGCTAATTTACCCTACTTCAAAACTGGTTGGTAAGTTGTACCCTTAAACAATACCACCCTACTTGGTCACAATTTCAAGCATTGCATGCTTCATTTACTGTGTCCTCCAGATATTATCAGGGCGGCGCAGCAGCAATTATTTTGCTAGACCTTAGTGTTGCCTTCGACACTGTGAACCACAACATCCTTGCCGAACGTTTACAAAATCTTGGACTGACAGGCCTGGCCATCACCTGGCTCGGCTCTTTCTTACAGGACCGTTTTTGCCAGGTCTCTGAGGGTATGGTCACATGCAATCGGTGGCCTCTGAGCTGTGGGGTTCCCCAGGGTTCCTCCTTGAGCCCCACGCTCTTCAATATCTCTATGACGCCACTGGCTGAGATAGTGCTTTCATTTGAAATTGAAATTGTAACCTACGCGGCTGACACCCAGTTGGTGGTTGCGTTAAGCCTCCCCGAAGGGTCATCGTGTGATCTTGGCATCTGCTTAGAGGCTGTAGCCAAGTGGATGGCACTATCCCACCTTAAGCTGAACGGTGACAAGACGGAATTAATGCTTCTGGGCAAGCCTCCCTCGTTGTTGCCGGCCCTCTCCTGGCCGCCCTGTCTCGGCACAATGCCCGCTCCCAAGCTCCAAATTAAGAGCCTTGTGATATGGCTCGACAACTCCCTCTCCTTCAACTATCAAGTCACTAAGCTCTCTGCTACCTGCTTTGGTCTGATGAGGATGTTAAGGAAGATCCTCCCTCTACTTCCCTTCCTGGCCCGAAGGATTATGGTACAAGCCATCATCCTGTCCTGTCTGGACTACGGGAACGCATTGTATCTGGGCGCCCCGCAGGCCAACATTCAGAAATTACAAGTAATCCAGAACTGTGCGGCCCACCTTCTCCTCGAGATTCCACGGAGACAGTCAGCAAGACCCGCTCTAAGGAAGCTACACTGGCTGCCGATTCAGTCCAGAGTTCGATTCAAGGCCATGTGCTTGGCCCATGGTTCTATTTGGAAAACTGGACCTGCCATCACTCATCCCTTCGTTACGGCCTACCATCTATCTAGGAAGCTTCGCTCCAGCTCGGCCTTCCTCGCAACTACGAGGAAGATCCTGATGTGGTGGCCGCTCCTTCTCCTGGAATGCCTCTATGCTTTGGAACTCATTACCTCCTGCTCTCCGCAGGGAATCTAACCTCCAGATCTTTCGCCGTCTCTTGAAAACTCATCTCTTTATGAACCCCTTCTAACCGGTTTTACTCTGCCCACTCCAGTCTGTCCGTCCATAGTGCTACGAGGCCTCAGGGTAGTATGCGCTTTACAAAAATCCCTTCATTTATTCATTCATATTTATATTTTTTCCTTTCTACTTTCATGTTTAAAGCTTGACTTCTCTTCACCGTTGCATTAACATACCTCTAACTAAATGCAAAAACCTGTAGCAGTTTTTTTTCTTTTTTCTTTGCTATAAAGATTCAATATATGCTATTGTCTCAGGCTGGTTTTCTACAAATATATAAATGGCTGCTGGAGGAAGTTGGCTCTCTATATAGTGGCCCAAAACAAGGACACTGTGTAGAGAGTCAAGGCAACCCTTATTGGTTTACAAAGGCACAGATGATAACACTAAATGCTATCTTTTGTGGTAGTGTGGGCGAGCAGTTCAGGCTCATCAGAGGGTAGTGCTAAGCATTTGTTGTACTCACAGAGTCAATAAATGAGACACACAAGAATAAATCCAAGGCCAGTTTAGAAAAGTAACTCGTATTTTTATATACATTTTGATACCAAAAACTTTGTTATCAAGTAAGTACTTTTTTTAATAATGATTTTTACAGGCAATCAGGACAGTTGGGCACTCTGGAAGTGGGTCTCGGCAGTGCCGATGTACCTCGACTGCCACTCAGTCTTGGGGCAGTGGGAGTATGGAGTGGACTCATATGGACTGAGGTTTCTGCAAGGGTCAAGTATCCCAGGTATTGGGGCTCTGTGGCTTCGGTCAGTCCCGGTGTCCTCTCACTCAGTGGGGGGACAGATCTGACCCTCTAGGGCACATGTACCACTTCCTGGGCTGCTGCTGCGTCGGGTTGGCCAGGGAGCTGGAACGCGGTAAACAGGACTCGGCTTCTCTGGGGCCTGCAGACGAGTAGCTCCTCTACTGCAAGAGAGATTGCTGGCAATTTGTGAAGGGCAGGCAGTCTACCTGGGCTCTTGGCAGATGCTCAGCTGCAGTACAAGTCACTCGGTCATGATTGTCGAGACTGGTGCAGACAGGCTGGCAGGGTCTGGTGCCAAAAGTACACAGCAAGTCTTCAGTACTATTTTTCTCTCTACTCTTCTTCTGGATCCTTCAAATCTGAGTTCCTGGCATCAGGGGGTGCCACCTAAATACTCAATTTAGTGGCATTAAGGGGAGTGACAAGTAGTAGCCAATGGGCTACTTACCTTTGGGGCGACTACACCCCCACCATATTACCACTTCCTGTGGCAAGTGGACATAAACTTGGACTCTGTGAACCTAATTTCACCAAAAACCAAGATAGTGAAATTCTAGTTTTGGTGTTCACGTAAGGTAACTCCACCTGCCTAGCTAGTTTCCCACCTGTCCTGGTGCCAAATGGGCCCGGGAGTAGAGGGTGGCAGTTCCCCTGAAGGGGGAAGCCTGGGTCACATATCAAAGGTAGCAAAGGCCTTTGAAGCCTCCTGCCTTGATATGCTGATTACTTAGTCATTCTGCTTGGAGGGGATGACAACACCTCTTGCCGGAGCAGATATTGTTTCTTCCCTCGGAGAGCATGGCCTCTCACCTGCAGGGGGTCAGAGACCAGTCTGTGGTGGCAGGCTGGTCTACACCAATCAGCCAGGACACTAGAGGTTTGTAGGTTTTCAGGGGACACCTAAGGTGCCCTCTGGGTGCATGTATTAATAAATCCATCACTGGATTCAGTGTGGGATTATTAATATTATATGTTTGATAACAAACATCTTTAGTTTCAGTGATGCCATCATGTAGCTGGGGAACTCATAACCACCAATGACCACTACATATACTCAAAATGGTTTCCCTGTTCACTGGCAATGTCCAAGAATCAACATGGTCATTATAGGGGTCTATCTGCTCATGTAGATATGACCTCATGTGTAATATAATGCACTCTGCCTTACTGCTGTAAGGCCTGCTGTAGGGGTGATTTACATTACATGCAGTGTCTGCAGGCATAGAAGACAGGTGTGCCATTTTGTGTCTTCACTTTTCTCCGCACCATGTCACGCAACCTGCAATGGCAGTTTGCATGAGTGTTTGAGGGGTCCCTTAGGGTGGCACAATACATGCTGCAGCCTTGATGGACAATCGTTAGTCTCCCTGCCCCAAGATACCAGGAATAACATTTAATAGGGACTTACAGGTGTGCCAAAGATATTGCCAATTGTACCATTTTAGGAAAAGAGATCTGGCACTCGGTACCTGGATAGCAGGAACCCAGAACACTGTCAAAATTGCATGAAATACCAGGCCAAAAGCAGGGATGACCATGTCAAAAAGGGCTCTTTCCTACAGCTACCACTATTAACTTTTTTTTAATCTAATTCAGATGTTCAAAGTGTTAGAGTAAATTTTAAAACAAGAATTTTCAAAGAAAAAAGGCCAGTTAGGTTGCATTGCATTAATGTAATAAAAGAAAATCCAATATGCCCACCATTGCAGTAGCACCATAGCACATAACAATGGCCATGTTAGAATGCTTTCTTGTAGTTCAGGATCAAATCAATTAAGAGATGACTGCCCAAGTGTGAGCATGCATGGGTGGCCATCTTAGAATGAATTTTATCAAAAATAAAAAGCATTCCAAGTCAGAACCGGCCAAGGACGGACAGCCATTTTTTTTCTGTTTACTTTATGTAACTGATCCAAGATGACCATTGCAAAATAGTAAATTAAAAACTGTGAATTAACAATGTTTGCACAGGATGCTGAGCAAATCTGTGAGAAGCAAGCAGCCCATTATCTCAAAACAATTAGCAAAAAGTTACAAAGAAAGGCTGAGCAGTTGGGAGTGAGAAGTTGGTGGTGTGGGAAGTGGGAAGGTGGAAGATGACAGCAGAGGAAGTGGGGAAAAGTTGAGAATACGCCCAAAAGCAAGCGGCCTGGTAACAGTGTGTGGCTGCCAAGCCCTCTTAAGAAAAAAACCTTAGTAAATAAATCAAAAATAGAGCTGGGAGAGAGTAAAGAAGGAAACTTGAGCACACCCCTCGGAGAGCTTAAGAGAACTACAAAATAATTCCCTCATGTCAGCAGTGGAAGAATAAAGGCAGCCAATCAAAATTGAGGTGAGGAAGCCATGTTCCAGAAGCCGAACAAAAGAGAAATAGGGAGGAAACCATTTGAATGAAGAGCAGGGAACTAAGAGACAAGAAAGCCACCAATCAGGAGCAAAGGGCTAATTCAAACCCCACTCTATATTGTCTTGTAGACAATAGGTCTTTGACAATAAACAACTAAAGATGTCGGAAGGGAAGACCTAAAAATGAGGTCACATTTAAAATTCTCTACACCATTGAAATAACGGCTAACTTTTTAACTTATGTTGTGATGAACAATGCACAACATGCCAGCCTACAGTGGCATCCATTCAGTTTAAGGGAATATTTCCAACTATTTTGTTACAGCACACACAAAGCTTCTGCATAGGTCTCCTACAGTCTAGAATCGACACAGACAGTTAAATGGATATCAGCATCAATACGGGCATAAATTAACTAATGGAAAGGCCTATAACAATACGCATGGGGATTCGGTCATAGAAGGCTCAGAGCAAGGCAATCCAACTCCAGATTCCGGTGCATAGGAAAATAAGTATGTTTTCAGAGGGCTGACTAGGATTGTCAGTAATGAATTCAAAGTAAACATGACAATTTTCACCATTCTCTTGATTTCAAGGCACCATGAAATTTAGAACATAATAATACATCTAATGTATATGGGGCATTTCAAAGTACATGTTAGAGACCTTTCTGCTCAATACTTACCTCTAAGCAATCACTGAGGAGAAGTACATTTGTGTCAGTGGGATTGATGTTGATTGTCTTCAACTCAATGAGGTTATTTAAGGAATTTCCACCTGCACAAACAAAAAGCCTTCAGTTCAATTACTATTTCTCAAGCGCAAGAACAAAAGCTATTCCTAATGAACTGTTTTCAAATTTACCTGAAACCACAACAAGAGAAGGCATGTAGCTACTGTCTGCTGGGTCCACCACCATCTTCAGTCTGTGGATGAGTACATCAGGGAAGATCTCCAACCGAATCCAGTGCTATAAAACAGTATATACAACAAGGGTATTCAGTTCTTTTCTGGGCATTACATTTCATGCATGGGATCAATGTTTCAGAGAATCCAGAAAGAGTGTAATCAGAGTATGCACATACGAGCCATAGCAAAAATGTGTCGGTAGCATGCAATATTTCTCACATATGTCCCGATTAGAAGTCGCACCAAGTAAACACAATCTGTGCTGTATTCTCAAACTTCATGACAGGAAATATGCATTGATTATACCATTACATAAAACATTAAGCCCACCAACACCGCCTCAAGAAATAGGTCTGCAACAGCTGTGATATTCCCATATAAACAAGCTACTTACCAATTAGTAACAATCTTTCTGGTGGAAACAATATTTACTGCAAAAACGTCACCTTTAAAACATTCCCAGACACCAGACTGGATCTGGAGAATTCTTTAGCAAAGCTACAATATGGGCAGGAGGTGCCATGCGACTCTCCAGATACTAAACGCTGCACTGGACGTGCATATAGGCACCATTCCTGCATACTGACGTGAAATTTAGTATCTTTCTCCTTTTGTCACCTCAGGCATTGGAGTCTGGGCCAGACTGAATGAGACAGTGGGCTGATTCTCTAACTTGGGATTTTTTTTAATGTAATAAAGAGACAACTCCACAGAACGGGGAAGTGGGAAGGTAGTGAGGAATCCGTAATTAGATTGAGTATCCACCAGAAAAAGCATACCCAAAGGTAAGCAATTTGTTCTGGTGGATACTTCTAACTGCAGGTTTTCTCATCTTTAAAATAGATACTAAATCAGCAACTCCCAAAGGTGGAGTGTCAGTGGGGAAGGCCAGTTTCCAGTTGGACCAGACTATCAAGGTAGTACCCTTTCACGAATGTTTGCCCATGTTGCAGCCTGGCAGACGTCTAGAATAGACACCCCTTATGACAAAGCTGTTGTAGCAACCCTATCCCTTTTGGAATGAGCTTGCATGGATTCAAAGGCCACTTCTTGCCCTCTGCCTAGGAGATTTTGATGAAGAGGACTATCCACTTTGACAGGGACTTCTTTTGCATCGCTCTGCCAATCTTCGCCTCAGAAAACTAAACAAAGGGTTGATCATCCAAGGAATGTTCCTTTGTGGTGTAGGTTTTAAACTTTTTGCCCTCTAAGGGTGATTGAGAATCTCTTGCGTTTTTGAGGCGGAGGGGAGGGGGTGAGGTGGGTGAAAAAGGTTGGCCAAGTGATTGATTGACCAACGTGGAAATAAGTCACATCCTTAGGTAGGAAAGCCACTCTGGTTTCAATATAAGTGTCCAGAAATAACGTGGGGTAGGGCCGCTGCACCAACACTTCACTTATGTAAGGGTGCTGAAATGATGGCAATGAGAAAGGGGGTCTTTAGAGTTGAGCTGTAAAGAACAGTTGGTATTAGCTAAAAGGTGGTGCACATGAGAAACATCAAGACCGAATTCAGGTCCAATTGTGGCTTAACGAGTGGTATGAAACAGCATCACTACTGTTGGTTGGTCTGGTAAACACCAAAAGGGCTGACAAATAACCAATCACTGTGCCCACTGCGAACCCTTGCTAGGCACCATACCAAGTGACAAAATGGACCCAAATCCAGCATGGACATACTTTGTGGATGGGTGTCTGGCTGCAAGAACAACAAGTTGGGGAAACTCAGACTCAAGCTCCTGTTTGGTCAAGGAGAGGTCCACCCGAAACAAGATCAGAGGACAAATGTTCAGTCACTGGGGCATAAGGTTGCACACTCTCTTGGCCCAGTCTGGGGAGCTGAGAATGACTTGGACCCAGTTTTTCTTGATCCGACTATTAACACAACGCAGGAGAGGTAGAAGGAGAAAGGCATACAGGAGTCTGCTTTTCCATTCTAGCTAGAATGAGACACTTGACAGTGGTGTGTAGATCTAGCCAGGAAGTACTCTCTGCAGCACCTTAGAATGGAGAAACTACTCATGGTCCAGGTGAAGCCTTCTCAGCTTGTCCACTCTGGTTGTTGGCTATCTTAGAGCCCACTGCGCCCTGCTTGTTGCCTTATCACACGGTAGTTGCACTGTCTGTGAGGAACTGCACAAGCCTACCATTGATGGATAGCAGTAAGGCTTTCAGGACCAGATTGATCACCCAAAGCTTCAGAGAGTTGATATGGAGCTTGCCCTCCATCTGACACCAGAGGCCTCTGATCTCCATCACCCCCAAAAGTAACAACTGAGCAGCAATGTGTCCATCACCACTGTGAACTGTGGGTGGGGAAGAGAGTGGCCTGATGCACATCAGGTTGGTGCCTGCCAGCTGCCACTACAAAAATACAGCATCCCCTTTGTGACAACTGAATTGAGCCTTGATGCTGCACCCACTGAGAACAGAGTCTATTGCAGGGCCTGCATGTACCACTTGGCTTTTGGGACAAGGAGGTCAAGAGGCCAAGAACCATCACCTAAAGCCAGGACCAATCCTAAAACATAGGGATCATGTCGTGAATGTTCCAGACTCAGTGCAGTTGAGGAAAGGCTTTGAATGTTAGGATTGAACAAATGAATAGGATTATCTGGCTGGGACGCAAGGAGGACTTTGGCTTCTTGATTGTGAAAGTCAAAAATGTGAGGAATTCAGTTGTTGCTCGGAGTTGGTCTATGACTGATTGTAGTTTAGGTGGATTTTTCAAAGGAGTCACCCCTAGACTGGGCCCTTGATCAGTAACAAGAGTTAAAGTGAGAGTGGGGCCTATGCTTCAACTGCAACTTCTACTCGGAGATGTAAAGTTTCAACTCTCAGCACAATTTGCGTTGCGGTGCAGGACAGCACACATGTCACTCAACCTCAGAGCTGTGGCCAAAGCCCAAAGACCACAAACATAACTTGTGAAAGTCCATGACCAATACCTGCTTTCTGAAGTCTAGGACGGTTTGAACCCGGTCGTGTTTGGTGGGGACATTGTTCCATAACACACTGTTTACAATTTGAAAACCACTGAAAAACAGATGAACTTTGGAGTGGAGCTCCGGATTTGTGTTAAAGCATTTAGAAGTAAATAAACTGATGTCAGTGTGCAGGGGTTGCACTTGTATGCATCTCCACTCTGCCACTTCCGAGGCAAGCAGTAGCAATGGTGAAGAATTTGGTGAAGAATTCTCTAGATCCAGCCCGGTATCTGGGGACATTCCAAAGGTGAGGAATACGCAGTTAGAAGTATTATTGAGAAACAAAACGTTATACACAACAGTTACTACAAACAAAGTAAACCAAAAAATCATGGAGACACCTCTGAAAATATGACCTTAGTACTGCGATTAGTGTCACTGATCTAATTTGTCTTCAATTTTCTATACAAGCCGGATGGTAGCCGCATAGATGCATTCTGGATCGGAAAATTCTCCAACAGCTCTCCTGTACCTGTACTCACAGGTGGCGCCCAGCTCCATCTCACCATCGGGTCCAAACTGGATATATCAAATCACCAGAGTCAATAGGGTCATCCCGGCATCCTGACAACCGGTTCCTCACCCATTTTTATCACGTTGAGGCGGAGCCATGGGCAACAGTAAATCAAATTTTTATACACAGTGCAGTAATCTAACTTTGGAACCTTATTTTATGTAATTACTGTGACCATTCCTCAGAACGAGTAGTTGAGCAGGATCAATGAGAAATCTGTAAGTAGAAAGAGGATTCGCAAGAGTGATACTAAAAGTAGGTAACTTGTTTTTCCGATGGATACTTAGGCCTGAAGACTCCTCACATTTTGAACAGATACCCTAACAATATGCTTCCTAGGTGAAGGGTGTGACAAAATGATCTCACCAGAAAGTCCTGGAGCATGGAACCAGCAATTGCCCATTTCTTTGCACTACCAAATTCAAACAATAATGCTTGGCGAACATGTAATCTAAAATCCATGACATTCCTGAGACAGAGCCTCACCCTGGACATTGCTGAAAAGTGAACTTTACTATGTTACAGTGAGCCCTGATAATTACTGGAGGTTCCTCGCAAGCAAGGGTCAAAGAGATCTTTATATAAAGCACAATCCACCAGGACAGAGTTCTTTTCTGGACTGCTTTAACCTTCTTGTTGCCTACGTATCAACATAAAATTCCTTGGGCCTCTCAACATAGTATGTAACCATCCTGCAAGAGCCCAGCTGAGCCGTACAGCCCCTCTTCCTTCTTTGTGGAATGGGGTGGAGGGAAAAAGCTGTCTGGGAAGAAACATGTGAACAGAGGTCAGACCCAGTGCTTGCAACTCACTGACATGTTGGCAACTAAAAACACAGTTTTAAATGTCAAGAACCGGAACTGGAAGCTATGCATAAGTTCAGATAAATCCTCATAAACAAGTTGGGAACCAGGCTAAGGTTCCGCTGAGACATAAGGAAGAAACACATGAGAGCCACAGAAATGCTAGCAATGCACATTTTTGTGTGTGGTGAGGAGATCCACCAAGGGATTGCTCCAGAGGCAACAGCTGGTCTGTAACATCTAAAGGCAGAGTTGCCATTCGTAGCTAGCAAGATCACGCCAACTCAGGCTGTTAGTTCTTGTGTTCAAGGAGACTGCCAGATGGTTAGCAACCAGCTCGATCTTGTGCTCCTTACCCCAGGCCCACAGTCTCAATGCTTCCTGGCAGAAAAGGCGAGAGCCTACTCCACTCTACTTGTCCACATTCCATATCGCCATCATGTTGACTGTCATGACCTGGAAAGACCTGGAAAGACCAACAGCGAAGGAAAGGCAGGAAGACACTCAGTGCCAGGAAAATCACCTGCAGTTTAAGTGAGTTGATATGTAATCCTTGCTCCTGCAGATACAGGACGTCTCTGATCTCTAACTCCTCTTGGTGGGTATTTGTTACCACTGTGGAGACTGCTGGTGGTGGGCAAAAGGACTTCCAACAGGAGTTGCTCTCCTCTACTGACCCCCAATTAGGATCCAATGTGATACCCCGGAGGATCTTGATACTGTTTATCCGATTGCCCTGTGTTGTAACCATTGCAGACGGAGGCACCACTGGAAAGCCTTCCTGTGCTAGCATGCATTAGTGACCAACACTATACAGGAGTGAGAAGACCCCAGCAGGCAAAGAACCTTCAGGACTGAAACCCGAGCTTCCTCTTCAAACACCAAACTCATGTCCCAAGTGAGGAGGAGGAAAAGTCCAGAAATGTCACAACCAGAACTGACATTATAAACAGGTGGTGATAAGAGGACTCCAGGTGAGACTGGGGAAGTTAAACCCATGTTGAACAGTAGGGAACCTGAGGCATTCATATGTTCCAACACCAGCTGCAGTGAGCTAGGCTTGAGCAGCTAATTATCTAGGTATGGCAATACAGAGATCCCCAACTTTCAGAGATGTGTGACAACCACTGCCAACATCTTGTTGTAGAGCATCCAGTTTGCGGTCCTCTGTTTGGGTTAAAATCAACGCTCTGCATGAACGTTGATGTTAACCCAAACTGAAGACCACAAACTGGTAGTGGATGCAGCCTACAACGGAACACAGCTACATCCTGAGTGATTTCAGGATCAATACATGAAAGTATGTGCCCTGCATGTCGAAGGACACTATCCAGTCTCCTATTTACTGTGCCACAAGCAATTAAGGGGAAGTATCTTGAACTTCTCTTTCTGGAAGAAAGATTTTAAGACACTAGGGTCCAGGATCCGACTCAAACCACTGCCCTCCTTTGGCACCAGCAAACATTGAGAGTAACACCCTTGTTGAATATACTGCTCAGGGACCAACTCCACTTCTCCTTTCAGCAGTAGGGCCACCAACTACTGATGGAGAGTGCAGATATGTTTGTGTGACAGAGAAGAGAGAACTTGGGGAGTGTTTGGGGCGGGTGGGGGAAGAGAGACTGCTTGGAGGGAAAGGCATAATGACTTTCTATAAACTTGTAGGACCAATGTTCTAGGGTGATGGCCTCCCCATGATGCAATACGTTTGCTCTGACAGTCCGCTTGTAATCATTTAAGCACAAAATCATACAGCTTCCCAGGTGGTGCCGGGGATGAAGGAGGAGGATGAAGAGATCTGTTGGTCTTACCTAGCCTGGGATCTGCCGCTGCTTCTGCATTGTTGTAGAAACTGGTTTGGCTGCTAGACCAGATGGGAGAGTTGGCATTAGTAATAGCAGATAACTTTCAAATAACCGTAAAACCTGGGGATGCCAGTGCTAATGAATGAAGAGTAGCCCGACCCCACTTAGACTCTCTTGAGGTCCAAGTCTGCTTTTTCTCCAGAGGCATGAAAACTCAAAGGGCATGTCCATTCAAATTGCTTGGATATCCCCCAAGAAGCACATCGAGCGCAGCCAGATTTGTGTCCCGAACGTGAAGAAGGATGGCATTGCCCTGGCAACCAAATCCAGTTTCTGGACCTGTTCTGAGAATATGCTTCACAGCTTCCTGCCCATTTTGGACTATCTCTATGAAACTATCTTTCAGGTATTCTGGGAGGCAATCTTCCACAGCGCATTGATGTACCTGGTTAGCAGGCAAATGGCGTTCATGTTCGGAACCCCAGACTCCCTGAGGAAAATACTTTCTCCTACCCTGGATCTGAGCTTTCCTCCAGCATACCAAGTGTTTCTGACTCTGACCTGGTGCAGTTTGTTTCCTTCAAACAGGCCATGCTGGTATTCTTCTATGCCACCTTAGTTCCCTCTGGCACCCCTTCTGGCCTTGTGTAACTAGTTGGATCACTTTCTGGGATACCACCAGTGGGTCCTTCCCCAGTGCCAGTTGATCCCTGATGTCTTCTAAAGGCACTCTTCCAGTCCTGGCCTACAAGGAGGCTTCCAGTAGCTCCTCCACTAGTGCCAATTCCAGCACCGATACTGGTTTCGAGGCTTATACCTCAAACAAGGCCAAACTAATGCAATTGAATATTCAGGCTTAGAGTTTTGGAGGCGGCCCAGTACAGGAATGAGTTACAGTCCAGACCCTTGCCCAGAGATACATACTGGCAAAAGATTGACATCATTTTCGGAATGAACTCTTATCACATTCAGATGCCACAGGTAATGCCACGTAATTATGATGACAGCAGTGAGGAAGACCGTTTCCTGCGTCTGCCAAAGGAAACACGGCTGACTGTTTGCCCCTTTTAAATCCGAATGTCCTGACACATCTCTAAAGTGGAACTGAAATGCCCCTTGGGACTGTCTTGTACAGACATAGCATCCTTCACAGCAGGCCTTGAAACTACCACTACCGGTGAATGAAAACAAAGCAGACTTCCTGATGGAGATCCTTGAACCTGCCATTGTAGTCTTCGAGCCCTTCATCCTGTTTAACAAAGCACTAATGGAGCCAGAAAAGAAAACCTGTGTTAAACTTATATCCGTTCCGGCAGTGACCCAACAGATGACACGCTGCTGTTGGCCAGCACCTGAGGATTCGGACTTCTTAGATTCCCATCCGTCTCCAGGAAGGCTGGTGGTGCAAGTATCATTCTGTGCGAAAGAGAACCTAGGTTCCTTCCCCACCTCACCTCATGTTTTGGAGTGTAAGAAACTGGAGGCAGTGATGAAGAATGCACCAGTCTTCAGAACAAGAATCACGTTCAGTTCTTCAGCCTAAGTGATGTTGACTAACTCCAGTTCAGAGGAAGCCTTGGTCATTCATTGATGAGAGCATCAAGGAGACCAACCCTCAGGAATGGAAACAGCACCTGGGTGCTTAGTCATCTTACCTGTACCTCTTCTAGTGTATCTTCTTTTTTCCTGACAACTTGGAGGAGGGTGACAATCTCAATTTAGACCTTGACCTGGAGAATAAATGACGCAGAGTCAGGCGCTCATTGTGTGAATCATGGACAACTTCACCTACAAATGCTTCATGGCTTTGGTGTGCATGAGGTCACACTGGTGACACACTTTGGAGTAAATCTTGTCGCCCAAGAACCACACGTAGACTTGACGAAGGTCCAAATTTGTCCACTGAAGGAGCAAAAGGGCTTCACCTCCGACATCTTAAGTGATGACATCCTGCATAGCACTGCACTCTATATAATTTTTTGAATTAAATTATTCCACAGAGAGCTGCTTTGGATCTGCATCAAAGGGCATGGAAAAAAAAGAGAATGGACGTCATTGCCACGGGATGACTGGTGATGTAGTGTGCCGGGTGGCACTCAACGCCGAGACAGAGTTAAGCACTACCGCTGTAGGACAGCTACTGCAAAATGTCCAGACATAGTTTGGCAGCTGGAGATATTCATAACGGAGGAAAATGCAGATAGAAGTATCCATAAGAAACATACATTACATTTTACGGGGTTATCAAAATGTTGTGATATCATTCAAGGAAGATTTGTGAGTATTACAGTTAAACGGTTACACAAAGCAGCTCACTGTTGGTACTAGGTTACCTTTGATTCACAATAAATGGAGAAATGTTTCTACTAAATTTTTCCTATCTGTGTATCTGATGTTACATTTCAAATTAACTAAGGACAAACCTTTCAAGTTTGTCACATTATTAGCCGTACAAAGACGATACCCAACCTCAAAACAGAATAATTCAACAAATAAAGCAAGCTGTCTGAGCAGCACCCCTATTTTGAGACTTTCAAAGAATCTTCTTTAACTCAGAGCTGAAATTCAACGCCTAGCTTTCTAAGAGTACATTTCTCAAGTACTTAAATGTATTGACTGTGTTCTCCAGTCTAGCACTGCACCTTAAGTTGATAAAAGGTCGCCTATCGAGGAAACTTGATAAACCAAAGCAGTTGATTTAAAAATCTATGTAAATATATATCTGATAGAGACATCTAGCCGCAGACTCCTTAACTGAGAATATCCCCAGGCGTCAGACTGGATCTGGAAAACTTTCTGCAGCAGCACCTCTGCGCGCCGGGGGAGGTACCGCAAAGCCCCGCCCTGACATCGTCCACGTATGTGACGTCAGCGGAGCCACATATGCCCACCACCTGGCGAGCTGACGTTAGTTTTCTTCTTTTCCGCGTCCCAACGCGGATCCTGTAAAACCAGCGGTTCCTTGGACTGTTTTTTGGGCCTTCTCGTCGTCTTCAGCATCACGGAACTGTGTGCGATGCCTTTGAGCTTTAAAGCATGTGATACCTGTGCATGCCATATGTCTGTCACGGACCTGCATGCCATATGTATGTGGTGCCTGGGAGTGCACCACGACTAAAGAGTGAGACGCCTGTCAACACATGAAACCAAAGTCCTAGAGGGAGTGTCTTATGAAATTACTGGCTGCACGGCTGTCCGGCCCAGCACCTTCATGCCGCCGTTCTCCCTCTCAGGATCGGCGCACGTTCCAGAGGTTGTTCCTGCAGACATCGTTCAGAGGCGGGTAAGCACAAACCAAAATCACGGAGGTCTTCCTCTCATACATTTGACGCTGGGGCCCATTCCTTTCGCTCCTAGCCAGGCACGGGCGCCCGGCAGTCGTCTCCTCCATATCCTCCCTTTCTGGGAGCTGGGGTGATGCGTGCCCAAATGGAGGCTTATTGAAAAGCACACCACTCTTTCTTTGGGTCACCCCCTCTCCCTGGTGCGCCTTTGGGTCCTATAGAGGTGAAAGGCACACATGTCGGGTTCTCGCCGGCGGATTGGTCCTCGGCGCCGGTGCATGCATTGACTCCAGTTCCAGAGTCGATATGACGCCGACAGGACACGGCCCAGAGGGCCATCCCAGTCGCTCATCCAGTCACCGCATTGCCCTGCGTGGCTTCCTGCTCCGACTGGGAGTAGCCCTGCTGGCGCCGTAATTCTGGAGCGATCTCACTCTTTAAAAAAATTGTGGAGGAGGAGCCTAGCTCGCGACCGGGATGGCCGCGCTTTAGCTCGGCTCCGTTCGCCCGCCTGTGTTTTTCACATTTATCCTGCATTTATCCTGCCCCGGGAAGCCCTCTTTGCTGTGTGGTACTACTACGGCGCACTGCAGGCACTTACCACTTGTTCCGGTTGTCCTGGCTGCTGTGGATCCGGTGCAGTGCCCCTGCTCATTCCGGGGACTCGAGAACGGACTGGCCTGGTTCTTCTTCCCGGCTCCTGGGCCGGATGCAGCCCGCGGGCTTGCCCTTCGGGGCGCGCTGGAGGTGATCGGAGGGCCGCTGTTCGTGTGAGCCGGAGGTTCCTGGCTGAGAGACTCCTGTGTGGCGGCGGCCTTGGATGGTGGCGCTGCCTTTCATTGTAGGGGTTCCTCGTATGTCCGGCTTGCTCCCCCTTTGTTCCCCGGTCCGGCCATTTTGTTTTTACCGCCCGGACTCCGAGAACGGGACCGGCGACATTGGGGGGCCGGCGAATCCCCGTCTTCTGGTGGCCCCCCTTCCTGTCCGGGGTGTTCTACTGCCTGTCGGCGGGACTTCATTTGCTTGACTGCCGCCCCGGCGGAGGCTGTTGGCCGCGCGGCCTGTTTGGGCTCTCAAGATGGCGGCCGACCCCGTTTGCCCGGGCCGGGCCTGGACGAGCGCTGGGGGCCCGCCGCAAGGCCCGGGTGTCGGATACTGTAAAGGTTTTCCTGCACTTAAGGGGATCTTAAACATCCTGCTCTCCTGGCGGCTCTCGGTGGCCACGCCTCTCATGGCTTTGGAGATGATTCCTCACTGCGGGCCTCCCGGGCCCCCACGGCCGGATGAGGCATTGATGTCGCGGGGTGTGGCTGGAATTCTCCTGTCGGACTCGGCCCCGGCTGCAGCCCCGGAGGTGCGCAACCTGATGGCACCTTCTCCTTCTGTGCTGCCTCCTCTGCCCCGGGCCCGGGAGCTGGATCTTGTCTTGCCGGACCTCCATGATTCTCCTGGTCCCTCTCAATCATCACTGCCCGGTGATGTCTCCTGTGCCGGCCCGGATGGGTTGGTTTCTTTGGATATATCCTCGGAACTGTGCCTGCATCGTTTGCTACATTCTGAGACTTTCCTGGATCTTCCGTGCTTTTCCTCCTGTGAATTTTTTGGACTGCCATTGGACTTTCCTGCTGTCTGCCTTCTGTTCTTTGTGGCGGGGTCCTCGTCGGATCGGACCTTTTCTGCTTTGGATAAAAAGGGACAGGGCTGATAAACACTGACTTTTATATGCGGTAGTTCATGAATGGTTGGATGATCTTTGTGTCCTGATATGGTTCTGTGTAATTGGTTTGTGCTCCTGGGCTTTGGCCTGATACTCTTTGGCTTCCCGAGGACTTGGACCTTTAACCCAGGCGGGTGGATGGGTGCGTTTACTCCTGTCTCCGGCCCTCCCCCGTGTGTGTGTATGTATGTCTCTTATCCCTTCCTTCTTCCCTTCCTTCCCCCCCTTTTTTGTCTTTTAATTCCGACTTTTCTTGCTCCACTATATTTCGGGTTCTAATTAGGGCGACAGGCACGCTGCGGGGGGGTAGGCCGTAGCCTTCTGCAGGGGTGCAGGGTGGGCTTAGGGGAGGGTGGGGGGGGTCTGTTTGTGTCGGGGGGTCTTTTTCCCCCCTTAATTTCCCTTTTTGTTCTATGGCTCTTGTGTATTCACTTTTTCGGGACTCTGTCACCTCGTATCTCCCCCGGGGGTTTTCTGTTTTTCTTCCGGTGTGTGACTGATTGTGGCTCGCTGCTTCTTTTGGTATCATGTTTCTGTTACATCGCATGCCGGTTTTATTGTCCTGTTTTTCCCCCTGGGGGTGCATGATTTGGCGGGAGTCCCTTTTGTCGTTCTTTTCTCCCTCTTCCCCTTCCTCCTTTATGGAGGTCCCTTTCTTCCGTTGGGGTGCATATTGTATTGCTTTTGTGATGGGGCTTTTTGACCTCGTCTTCTCTGTTCGGGTAGGGGCGGTGGTGAGTGGGCGCGGTTGACTGAAGCCACTGTCGCTACTTGATGGTCTGATTCTGTTTATGTCCTTTGCTAGATTTGATTATATGGCTTCATTTTCTTACGCTGTGTTTATAAAATGGCGGCTTGCCGCGGTCCCTCCCTTGTGGTCTCATATACGGCCCGTTATTCCTTTGTTCCCCAACCCGTATTAGAAAATTAACCTTTATTATCCTGTTCTTGCTGAACGCTCGATGCCTTTTATTGCTTCACCTGTGCTCCTGATGTCATATCCTGTGCAGATCTTCTTCTCATGTGCTGCGTTTTTTTTTTTGCCCATTCTGTTGTGGCCAGCCCGTGGGGTTGTAGGCCCGTATTTGTGAGCTTTCATTGTTCAATAAAGGTTTTAAAAAAAAAAAAAAAAATTTGTGTATATTTTAACCTGTGGCATTTTTAAACTGTTCTGAAATCGGGGGCAATTCTTTACATACCCGCTTCTCTGTTCTTCACTTGGGACCGACCCCGGTCCGCCGCGGCTGCTGTGCCGTTTCTGCGGAGGGCGGTTGCCACCATTTTCCACACTATCCCTACTTCCGGCAGGACGCGGTCTAGTCGTCCACCGGAAGGAAGGTACTTAGCCTCACATGCACCGGACACGCCGAAGCGACGGGCGCAGACCAGGGGCCAGACCCCCTGTTCGGGCATTGAGGTATGCAACTGAGATTTTATGGGCACTTAAGCCAGAGAGCTGTGGGCTTGAGGATAGTGTCCGCGCAAAACTGCAAGCGGAATCCCTGTTGGTGGACAGCCACTTGAAGGGTGAGGGTAAGAGGGCCCAGAGGACCACAGGACAGCCCGAGCCCCCATAGGAAACGGCCTGAAGGTAGGGGTTCTTAATAAGCGCTCCTTACAGAAGCACCACCTGGAAGTGTTCTCCCTTTTACAAGAGGGCACCATTGATGTCTTGACACTTAGGGAGACGTGGCTGGGGGACAACCCTACCCCTGACATGGTGGCAGCTCTGCCTGCTGACTACGACGCGGTCTGGTATAATAGACCAGGAGATTGCAGGGGAGGGGGAGTTGCGGTTCTGTTTAAAAAGTGCCTCACTGTTACTAAATTACTGATGGATAACTGTGACAGTGCTGACATCCTGGCAATAAAAATCTTCCTGGAGTCATCCTGTTTTATACTGTTAGTAGCATATCGTCCCCCTAGACCCACACCCGACTTTATTGAGAGTTTTCTGGAACTCTTGTCCGATCTATGCTCCAGGTATAAACACCTCCTGGTGGTAGGGGATTTTAACTACCACTGGGACAGGTTGCACAGAGAACCTGCGGAATCTGTATTTGAGTCAAATATGAGCTCTATGGAAATGGTGCAATTAGTAAACGGACCTACCCATATTAAAGGGCACACATTAGATCTAATTTGGTCCTCCAAACCATTGGCACAGATAACTGATATCAGTCCTTGTGCCTGGTCGGACCATTCGCTGGTGATATACTGGGTCCCCATGGACAGCCCACTCTTGCGGCCACCACCTTTGTGGAGGAAATTTAGGTTATGGAAGAACGTCGAGGCAGATTCCTTAATCGTCTTACTCCACTCTATCCCCGTTCCTGAGTTTAGTGAGGATAACCTGGATCACAAATGCGCAGCCCTGTTGTCCCGCTTAGGTCAGGCCTTTGATGTCTTGGCGCCTGAACGGAAAGAAAGGGTTAGAGATAAAGGGAAAGGAGCCCCTTGGTACGATGAGTCTTTAAGGGAAAAAAAACAAATCCTTTGCCAAGCCGAGAGGAGGTGGAGAATTAGGTATGATCCACTAGACCTAATAACCTATAAAAGTCTCCTTGGCACATATAAATCAGCGATCCTAGGTAAGAAGGCTGCCTTCTATGAAGCCAGGATTAGCTCAGCGGGAAACAAACAAAAGGAAATATTCGCAATACTGAAGGAACTGAGCCAAAAAGGGGACAAAAACATTATGGGAGGCTTGCTGACCTGCGATAACTTCCAGGAGTTTTTCCTTCAAAAGGTCCGGGATATTCTCTCAGAAATCATCGCAAATCCCGTAGACCCCAGCCTCCTGGATCAGCACGCATCTCCATGCCAGAGAAGCCAGTTGGATAGCTTTCCAAAACTTGACCAGACAACTCTAACCATAGTGGCCAAACAGACTAAGTCAGGCTCGCGAATGGACCCCTGCCCGCCGAGCCTCTTTCAAGTGGCCCTTTTGGGAGTGGAAAAGCAGGCCCTGGAACTACTTAACGAGTCTCTAGTTCTAAGCTATCTACCAGCTATGTTGAAGGAAGCAAGGGTCATTCCTCTTTTAAAAAAGCCAGGGGCAGATGCGTCAGCCTTAAAAAACTATAGACCCATCTCACAGCTCCCTTTCTTGGCTAAAATACTGGAACAGCATGTCCTGAAATCCCTTGCAAAATATCTAGTTGATCATCATCTGCTCCACTCTAGACAAGCGGGTTTCAGGGCACATCATAGCACTGAGCTGGTGATGGTGTCGGTCCTGGACGAACTTAAGAGTCCGAGCCGATAATAAACATCCGAGTGCTCTGATTCTATTAGACCTGTCAGCAGCAATCGACACGGTCAGCTATGACATCTTGCTGTGCCGGTTGTCGAATCTGGGCATAAAGGGACAAGCACTTCAGTGGCTTAGATCCTTTTTGAACAACCGTACCCAAAGAGTTCAAATGGGTGACAAGACGTCGACTTTGGGCTCCCTGACCTGTGGAGTCCCCCAGGGCTCTGCTTTGTCTCCACTCCTATTTAACATCTACCTGCAGCCCTTGGTGGAGGCGCTCACAGGCAGGGACTGTCAGGTCTTTAACTATGCTGATGACACCCAACTCCTGGTCCGTCTTGAGCATACCAGCCAGGTACAAGAATCAGTGAGAAATCTCCTTAGGTTCACTGTCAACTGGATGACAGCAAACTCGTTAAAAATCAACCCGGACAAAACCGAGGAGCTTATTGTTCCAGCCCAAAATAGCCCCTGGTGTGAACTGTTCTGGCCCTCGGAACTAGGTATAGCACCAACCCCAGTACCAGTAGTAAAGAGCTTGGGCTTAAGGATCAATTCTGATGTGTCAATGTCTAGCCAGGTATCGGCAGTGGTGGGTATCTGTATGGGCCTACTTAGGCAACTTCGGAAACTCGTTCCACTCCTCTCCACTACGGCCCTACAATCAATTGTTTCAGCTACGGTCATCTCCCGGCTAGACTATGGGAATGCCCTCTACTTAGCGGCTACTGAGGAGGCTGCAGGTGGTGCAAAATGATGCAGCAAGGTTAATTTTTAACCTCCCAAGGCGTACGAGAGCCACCCCCTTGCTGCATAAACTGCACTGGCTGCCTATTGATCAGCAGGTGTGCTTTAAGAGCTTGTGTATAGCCCATAAGGCCCTATATGGAGAGGCACCCAAATATATAAAAGACAGAGTACAGAAGTATGTGCAGGGACGGGCTCTGCATTACTCAGAGACCTGTAGATTAGCCTCCTCTAGATACAACGGTAAGACCCAAGGGGGCAGAGCCTTCTCGGTCCTTCTGCCACGGATCTGGAACAATCTACCAGAGCCTCTGCTCAAGGAATCAGCCCTGTTCCCCTTTAGAAAGTTGTTAAAAACCCACCTGTTTAGAGAAACACTGACACCTGTTTAATCCTCCGTCCGGCAATCTTGCAGTGCCCTGCACACCCTCTTTAAGCGCTTAGAGACCAGTGGTAATTTGCGCTATATAAAAAAAAATCCAATAACATAACGTCGGATGCAGCGCCGTGCTCGACGCCCTGTCGACGCCCTGTCGACGTCCTTCCTCCCCCATATTGCGGTGGGACCGCCGTCGGACGCTGCCCAGGCAGAGTCCCCTCTGGAGGTCGTTGAGGTCGATTAGACTCAAGCTCGGCGCTGATCGGACGTCGATACAACTCAAACTCTGCGTCGGTGGACGTCGGCGCCTATGCCTCCTCTTTTGGAAGAGGTTGACGTTACTCTGGACTCCTCGGGCATCAATATGACTCCAACTCGGTGTCGGTCAACTCCGGTGCCAGCGCCTACGCCTCGGCTTTTGCAAGAGGTTGACGTTACTGAACTCTCTGGGTCAGAGGTTGATTTGGTACAGGTACCTAGTACCACGTGGCCTTCAGATCAGCCTTAGGCTCCTCCACTTTTACGGTCTAGTCGACGCATTAGTCTCCAACCGATCGTACCGACGGTTTATTCTAGCCTCCCAGAATGGCGACTGAGGTTAGTGCTGCCTACGCGTGGGCTATTTACAGGGTGGCAGCTATTCTTCGATTTCAGCCCCCTGTAGTTTGCCTGCCTTCTGATTCTTTACTGGATCTTCTCCACATGGAGCCTATTGAGGTGGAGCGTATGCTGCCCCTGGGGGAATCTTTAGTTGAAATCCTGCTTGGCACATGGACAAGGCCCTCCTCTGGTGACCCTGTTGATCGGGCTACTGCTCGCCGACACCGTCCGGCCCCGGATGACCCACGCTGCCTGTCCCTTCACCCTAGAGCTCAGGGTCTGGTTGTTCAGGTGGCTTTTGACTTGCAGACTTCCTCCTGTTTGCCGTTGTTACCTCCCACCAGGGAGTCTAGGTGGTTGGACACATGTGGTCACCAGTTTATTGCCTCTGCCAGTGCGGGCATGCGCACCTTTAACACGTCTTGTGTATTCACAGGCGCTTCCTTTGCCCTTTGGGACTTAGTCGAGATTCTTCTTCCAGAAGGGACACGGGCAGAAGTACATCGCCTTCTTCTTGAAGGCAGGGGAATGGCGCAATTTTCCCTTCGATCTTCCCTTGATGCAACTGACTCTGTGAACAGGGCTCTAGCTCGGTCTTTGGCTTTGCGCCGCCATGCATGGCAGCGCGTCAGTCATTTCCCAGACAATGTTCGGGATGCTCTTAGAGATCTGCCTTTCAATGGCGTGAACCTTTTTGACAGCCACGCAGATTCAGCTGTCTCCTGCCTCATGTCTCGACTACCGTAACTCTTGCGGTATGACTTCCTGCCTTATAGTATGTTTTTCTTCTACATAGGCGATGTTGCCTTGTTGGTTTGATTTTCACAAATGTCCTGGGTTCTTTGCATGAGTACCTGGATAGTATAGGCGGTTGTTCCGCCATCTCAGTATTTGTTTAGTACAGCCGGACAGCTGGTTTTGTCTTCCTTTCAGTCCTCTGAATGTGTGCTTTGCCAAGAGGACTCCCCTTGCGGGGTTGAGACTTACCCTATGTCGGGTAGTTGCTGGCTATTGGGTAGCTGCCTTAGGTTTGGTACGCTCCTATGGTGTCTTCCTCACGGACATCCTTCTGTGGGTCAGGCTGTGCTCTTTTTCTGCTGTTTTGCGATCCTAATGTTAGCATCACTCTAGTGCATTTTCGGTTCCAGTTGGCTCCAGTTGTCTGTAGTGCTTCTAAGCCTCGGCATCGGTTCCTTACCGTGAGACCTCTGCCTTGCCTGCCTTCATGGGGGCTTTTTTCAGCGTCACAGTGATCCTCTTGTCCATGATAGCTGCTCTTCTTTTGCCAGCCACTGTGCCTGTGGCCCTTGATCAGTTCAGTTCAAGCGCAGTTCTTTCACGGCTGATTCCCTGTCATCGTTTGCGCCAGGGAAAAGCCATTGTGCTGCACGCTTATTAAAGTTGGCGCAAACTGGGAGTGCACCCTGGTAGGATTGTTATCATAGGGTGTTTGCATAGTGGCTTCTGTGGTGATGGTTCTACCCTCCCCTCTAAGGGTTGGGTTAATGGTTTCTCGTACTTCAGCCCTTACTGAGCTGGTCTTGAAGGTGGCGACTGTCATGTACGTCTCTGCTGTACATTGCCTTCTGCCCTCCTTTCCCAGGCATTTTCCCAAACAGGAGTTTTTTCCACTTTCCCTGCTGCTTCCGCACAGATGTTTTCCACACTTCTGATTTAAATTCATACCGTAACACTCTCGAGGGGAGTGTTCTCTTCAGCATACTCGCTTCTTGGGTCTCTGGACCGTTAGGTTGGTCCTGGCTGTTTCCACTATCATGTCTACCTCCATCTCCTCATCTCGCTTGCGGGGGACTGATGCTACTCCTGGGCGAGGGGCTGATGTCGCTTACGGGCCTGGACATTGTCCTGTCCAGTTCTGCTTTCACATGACTGTTGGTACTTTTCGCGTACCCTAATCTTTTATTGTGTTATGCTTCATTTTTTAGAGCATTTCTTCTTACTCTATATCTGCTGTGCTCTTACACAGCAAGCTAGTTAAGGAAACGTTCCTTCTTCGATGCCCCGCCTGCTCTTATTACGAGCTCATCTATGGGTGTCCAGCTTGCCTTGTGCCCCTCTTTCCCGGTTACATTCTTGCTATTGCGTCTCACGCATCTGGGCTGCTCATGCTACCCTAAAGGAGGGTCTTTGCTATACATCGTGTGGTTCCAGCACCTGCACAGTATGCTTATGTATCTTCCAGTCTTTCACTTGACTATCGTTCTTACTGTACCCTTGTTTTGGGTGCTTCTGCTGGTTGCCATCAGCCCTTTCACATGTCGTGTGACAGACCAACTATGTACTGCCGTGTTTTCAGTTTCTACTACTACCGGGCACTTTCTAGTCATGGATTGGCATCCTGCCAATGCTGCGCCACGTATTTTAGCTGATGCAGGTTTTAACAGTGCTTTTTCCACTGTTGTGCATACTGGACCGGTATGCGCGGACTCTGTCATACCAGTTGCCATCTCTCTGGGTTTTACTTACGCTCAGCACGCCGGTTCCTGCGGATCCATCGGACCCTAGGTTCAGTTCCACTTCTTTGCAAAGTCATGAACTTTCCTTTTCACACCGACATATCTAGTATATGTTTTCTTTCTCTCACCCGGTATACATACGGGGTTTTCATGCTGTTCTTAGACGGCTTGTGGTGCCTTTGCCTCCCCATGTTTTCCGCTCTTTTCTGAGCTTCGTGGTTTGGTGTGGCTGCGCTGGCTTATGGTCCCAACCATGTTTCGTCACCTTGTTGATGTCTACATACCCTCGGGAACTTGATGGGGTTCAGTCACAGACCTGCCTCCTCTATGGGTATGGCTTTGGTATCTATTCTAAGTTAAGGAATCTGCTGCTAGATGTCTATCAGATGAATGAGTTACTTACCTTTGGTAACAATATATCTGGTAAAAACTTAGTCTAGCCACAGATTCCTTAACGCCTGCCAGTCCTCCCCGTTCTGAGAGGACCTTTCAGGTTGGGCTTACTACAGTCGCCTCCCTCTGGGTGGCTTGACACTTCTGAGGGTTACATTTTAACTTCACTCCGGCACAGAATGGTTCATTCTGTTTTCTTTGCTCTACTCCGTCCATTCTCCCGATTGGGCGGTATGCTCATATGTCATGTGTCCTTTCCAAACCCATGCCTGGATTGTACAGGGTGGGATCTATTCACGTTTTTTCCCACCCCCACTCTCCCCTTCTCCATCACCTTGGGCTCTTTTATCACCCCTGTGACCCATTGGTTCAAGACTCTTGGCTCTGCCACATTCTATAGGTATCTTATCTGGGTTATGACGTCTCACTCCGGAGACATCTTGTGGTGAATTGCCCTTGCTCCTATGTTCCGGACTTGTTGTCCTTCACAGTTATACATTATGGTTGTTGTGGACTTTCCGTCGTCTGGCATGCTGTTTTTCACATCTTCATCTACCTCCAAAGGTGGTTTCGCCTTCGCTTTTGTGGGGTTGTTTCTCAGAGCAATGCTCTGCTCTTTCCTTTTACTAGTTTTCAAGATACAGTGCCTGGCACTGTCCTTTATGGTTCTCTTTTTCACTATTCCAATTCTTTTCCTTTTTCATCATTTTCGCACACTGCTCCCATATTCTCACACTCTGACGACAGCACACCGGGGGGGAGGGGGGCATATGTGGCTTTGCTGACATCAAGTCCGTGGGTGACATCAGGTCGGGGCCGTGCGGCGCCGTCCCCGGCGCGCAGACGTGCTCCTGCGGAAAGTTTTCTGGATCCAGTCGGACTCGTTTGGGATATTCTAAGTTAAGGAATCTGCGGCTAGATTGTGTGTCTGCCAGATACATTGTTACCGAAGGTAAGTGACTTGTTCATTTCACAGAAGTATGCATTTACAAAACATCAAAAAAGCATGGGCCCAGGTCCTTACATTGTACTGATGTTCTATCATGTTTGATAATGTATATGTATATAACATATTGAACTTGATTCCTCTGTACTGTTACTACTTGTTGATGAATAAGTAATTAAAAAGAATTATAATAAAAAGAAAAAAAGCATGGGCCATCAGATACAAGCATAGACATTGCATTTATAAGACTTAAGACTAAAGATTAGTTCATTAGTAATTTAGTTATAATTTGCTGACAGATTTGTTGTACTGACATAGAACCAACAAAACTAAATGAAAACCTCTTACACATGCAGCGTTGAAACTTGCCTTTCCCTGTGAGCCTGAGGACTGCCAGCATGGCTCACTACCATCTATCAGTCGAGATGCTTGATTCACTGAGGAGGATACATTCAGATTTTTCACAATTCGAGACCAATCATCGAGCAGCATTCCACGCTGACCACTGTGATGTCGCTTTAGCTGTTTTCCAGAGCGTCCACAAAAAACAGGAGTCTGACCTATTTGTTGATCGCAGTCAAAAAAGAGAGAATAATCAGTACTTATTACTGAAATTGCTCTGTTTCATTGATGATAGTTAAAAAATATATAACAAGCCTTATCCTGTGTAAGGCAGTAGAAGTACATTTTATTCCAACCACCACGCTTGGGAGCAGAATACATTCAAGTAGCTCAAAGTTAATTGCAATTTTAGTAGACAGGACACGTATGGATCTGCCTACCCAGGCCCTCATACTGTAAGGTTCGACTCTCATCACCAGTTTATTTTGAGGTCCAGGTACTGAAAGCACTGGTGTGAAACAGACTTATTGCTTACAATGTACATTGAGTGGGGTTGGGATCCATCCCTTTGACCACAGGCTTTCTTTAAACAGCCTCTTACAGTCATTGGTTTGAGACTTTGTCAATAAAATCTTGACTCTCAGAGTTTTTATTCGCACACCTACTTCTATTGGCTGCTTGGGACTACCTTACAACTATAGCCCTCTTGGACTACTCCTGCAGGCTCCCTCTTGGTTGTTACTCTAATATGATATTGCTGCAGGCTTCCTAGACTGATTTTGCCAATGCTTCATTTATATATGAAATGGCACTGTCAGAAAATAAAAATATACTCTTATCATTGTGCGCTAAATATCTCTGTTTAGACACTGTGCGTATGTGGTATTTGTATAGCGTTAACCAAGCTGAAAAGCAGCGGAGCACTGTAAAGGTACAAAGGCAAAGATACTGTTAATGTGTGATGGGAGGAGCAGCTGGGAGTCAAGAGAAAGAGTGAACTACTAATTTGACATGATTTAGGAATCTTTTATTGGGTGTGTTATCAGCTCTTAAATCAGTTATTTCAAGCATCTTTTACAGGTGTTCTTTCTACTAGGCCCTAATAAAAACGAGTTTAAAGGATCAAGCTTATCCTTAAATTTGCAGATTTTGTTTTTCACATTTTCTGATATGCCTCATCTAATTTGTGGCAATAGCATGTTCCCAGCTAACACAGGCCACACACACTCAACCAGATAACATGTACATATGTGAAAAAAAGTCTTTGAGGCTTAAAAAAAGGCTTCAGAACTTCGACAAAAAATGACAGATGCGTTGGGAGAGAATTTGAGTAAGGCAGTTCTTGAATTAGAAAGAGGACTCAAGGCTCTAATTTATAGTTACCTGGTTCATTTATCCTGCCAAATGTGTGTCTGGCATTATGTTTCCTTGATTTGAAACAAGCTTCACAGTAATCAAAATCATCACAGTTTCGGCACTTGAACCTTGGTCCGTTGATGGGAAACATCTGACAGCCATCACACCTAGTACCAAACAATAAGAATGAATAAACAGGCTGCCACAAACGATAAATGCTCAACTCAATCAAGCATCCTTATCCCTACTTGGAAGGTGCAACTGTTGGGCTCAGTTGCTGTTGCAAACTACATTCTCACACTAATGAACAAGTTACTTACCTTCGGTGACGATATATCTGTAAGAGACAGATTAGTTATAGATTCCTTATCTTACAATTACCCCCAGGCATCAGACTGGATCTGGAGAATTTTTCGTCAGCAGTACCCATGCTCATCAAAAGGTGGCGTCGGTCGACTCGGCGTTAGTCGTTAGCGTTGTGGTCACCAGGATGACTTCACGGTAGCTACTTAGATGCCGCCCTTGAGTGAGGACGTCAGTTCTTTACACAACATTCCACGCCAGAAATGCAGAGCTCTGCAAGACACTGACCACTGGTACACAAAACTAGGGCCCTGAAATGGATTCCCTGACCCTAGAAGTCAGTTCACAGAACGGGGGGGATGGGTGGGGAGGTAAGGAATCTATAACTAATCTATGTCTCTTATAGATATATCGTTACCGAAGGTAAGTAACTTGTTCATCTGAAAGAGACAGTTATAGATTCCTTACCTTAGAATAGCTACCCCAGCAACACCAACCCTGGAGGTGGGTCTGCGAACAAAGTTCACACCTGATAGTCCTGGAGAACATAACTGCCAAAGAAGATGTCTCTCCGGACTTGGCTGTCTAGGCAGTAGTGTTTTGTGAACATGTGCAGAGATGCCCATGTAGCTGCCTGGCAGATGTCACTGAGGCGGACTCCCAGTCCTAAAGCATTGGTAGCTGCCATCGCCCTCGTGGAATGGGCAAGAAGCCCCACTGGAGGCTCCTTCTTTGCCAAAGAGTAGCAAGCTTTAATGCACAAATCGGCCCACCTAGACATGGTCCATTTGTGCACGGCCCAACCTTTTTTGGTGCCCACGTAGGAACAAAGAGCTAGTCATCCACCCGGAATTGCTTGGTGCGATCCAAATAAAAGGAAAGCGCAAGTTTTGGATCCAGATGGTGGAGCCTCTCTTCCTCCTTAGAAGGATGCAGAGGTGGAAAGAAGGTGGGCAAAGTGATGGTTTGACCAATGTGGAAAGAGGTAACCACCTTGGGAAGAAAGGAAGGTCTGGTTCTGAGGACGACCTTGTCCGGATGAACAGCCAGAAAAGGAGGCTTAGAAGAAAGAGCTTGGAACTCACTCACTCTGCGAGTAGAGGTGATAGCAAACAGAAAGACAGTCTTTAAAGTAAGAAGTCTGAGAGGACAGTTATGAAGCAGCTCAAATGTAGTGTACATAAGTTAAGTAAGAACCAAGTTCAAGTCCCACTGAGGAATTACGAAGGGCACAGGAGGAAAAAGATGAGTAATGCCCTTTAGGAAGCAATTGACAACAGGGGAATTGAAAAGAGAAGGATGATCAGGAAGCCTAAGAAAGGCTGAAATGGCAGAGAGGTAGCACTTCAGAATGCCCAGAGCAGAGCCCTATTGGGCCACAGACATGAGGAACAAGAGAACCTCAGCAAGAGGGGCATGAAGGGGATCTACAGCCTTTTCTGTGCACCATGCCACAAATATGTTCCATCAGCAGGCGTATAGTATTAGTGGAGGGATGCTTGGCTGCCAAGATAAAATCACAGACTTTGGGAGGGAGTTCAAAGGCTATCAACTGTCAGCGCTCAATATCCACGCGAGGAGGTGGAGGCTGGACAGGTTCAGGAGGAGGACTGTCCCCCGCTGCTGCAACAGAAGATCCTCCTGAAGAGGAAGTCGGGTTGGAGGATCGATGGCCATGTGTAATAGCTTGGGATACCAGACTCTTTGTGCCCAATCCAGAGCCACAAGGATGACTTGGGCCCGGTCGCGCTTGATCTTCTTCAGCACTCTGGGCAGAAGTGGTATAGGTAGAAAGACTTCTAGAAGACCGTAACTTTACTCGCGACAAAATGCGTTGCCTAGCGAGTGCTACCTTGGAAATTCCACAACACAGAATTGCTGACATTGTGTGTTCTCTTTGGTGGCGAATAGATTTAACCAAGGCTCTCCCCACTGCTGAAAGAGACCTTGCGCCACCTCCGACCGAAGTGCCCCTTCACAGGCATTTATAAGTATTCCCAAGCAGGTGTTTCTCCTGCAAGAGTACCAGGTCTGGGCAGTGTTTACAGAGGTATTGTATGACAACCCCTCTTTTTATTTTACAGCCCATTCAATTCACATACCACAAGAGGACTGTGATAGTGTCAAATTGTGGCATTGTCCGCTGAGCTAATGTGTAGATTCCCGCCGTAATCCCTGCTAGGCGCCTGTTGGTCACGCTTGGTGACTCTTGCCATGTTGTGCCTGTGTGGTCGTGTGTACTGTATTATTTGACAGTGTGCAAATAAAATGTAAACCCCAACTGGTCCCCCCTCCGCACATTTCCCTGACATGGGCTTAAAACTACCCAACTCAGGAAATGTCTGTCCCCTACCCCTCCCCATTAACAAAGCTTCTAACCCTCCTCTCGCGTAACTAAGGGTGAGCACGCCGCCCTCTCTCTACTTCCGCACTCACTCACATGACACTGCACATTCTTAACGGTGGTGAAAAGATTCAACCATGGTTCTTCCCACTGCCAAAAGATAATCTGCGCCACTTCGGAATGTAGTCGCCATTAAGGTCCACTAGCCTCTGTCTGTTGAGCTTGTCTGTTCTGCCATTCAAGGACCCTATCAGATGGTTCAAAATCAGGGAGATGCTGTGACTCCCCAACCAACTCCAGAGGCACTAATTATCCTCACTGTGGTTGGTTTGTTGCAATACCACATGGCGGTGATGGTGTCTGTAAGAACCTGCATCAACCTCCCTTTGATGCACAGCAGGAAGGCCTTCAAGGCCAAACGTAAGGCTCATAATGGCAGCAAGTTGATATTGAGTCAGGCTTTCATCGAAAACCAGAATCCTCTGATCTCCACAACCCAGCAGTCATGGTGAGGGGCCTGCCACTGGTCCAACTGCAGTCGAGTAGCTACCACTGGAGATTGGGGGCAGTCTCCTGGAAAATCTGAATGATATCCAAGAGGTTTCGTTGCTATTGGGTCCACTGAATATTCAGATTCCATTGCAGAGCCACATATGCCACCTAGAATAGTTGACAACGAGGATACAGGTGGCTAAAGGCCAAAAAGCCTCAGAGTTACTCTTGCGGAGATCCAGGGCTGAGGCTGAAATATCAGGAGCATAGATCAAATGTCCAGACAGCTCCAATGGGCCGAAGTCTGAACTTTTTCGATAGCTTTTTGGAAAGCAAAACTCACACCTCTGGTGCAGGATCAAGAAAACTATACTGCAGTTTGGGGCCACTCTTGACATCCTTTATGCTGCACAAACAGAGGGGTAAGCAATTGCCAACCCCATCACTGTATGCATGTTTCATATCTAGAAGAAGGCACACAAGTCCTTTGAGGTAGACCCATGGATCCATACAGCAGCCGCTATCTGCACCAATGCAAGAATACGTTTTAGTGGCCAGATGATCACATGACCATCCTGGAGAGAGGTGGAACAAAAACAGGGGTTATGTCCACATTACCCTCCCATACCTGGACAAGGAGCATCAAAAGATGAAAAAGTAGAACAAACTAGTATTGAGGGATAAATTCAATTTATAATTTTAGAACATGAAAAGATAAATTATCCTGTTCTATATAACTAAATATATAACAAATCACTTACAAAAATTCTGAGGACGTATAAACAAGCAAAAAAAGGAGATGGCGCAAAACAAATATATAAAAGAGAAAACAAATTCACTATATACACACATTACAATGCATTATATACAAATCACCAATACAATCTATACATTACATATATATACAAAAACATGTACCCATAGATAGATCTCAATGGATGACCTATCACACAATATATACACTCCTAACTTCGAGTGATATAACTCTATAATGGAGATCCCAATCCGCCTGAGATGTAACTTCTCTCAACGCTCTCTTTTGCATAAGGCGCCTGAATATACAAACAAAGATAAACTTAGCAGGGACTCCTAATCACAAGGGTGTCGTCCTGGAGAGAGGTCAGCATACTCATGCTTGATCAGTTGCTCTCTAGTAATTCACTCAAGTTGTTTGATGATCCTTCCCATGAATATGGTCTCCAGGCAATGGCCTGTTGGAAATTCCTTCAGCTTTACCACAACCTCTGGGAAATATTAGATAGACAACTTACTATTCGGGGTACGCCTCAGGGGCGCTATCCCGATTCTAAAATCTTCTAATCCATGCTGCCTTTTCACAACACTCCCTGGAGGCATTTCAGCTTTTTTGCCAGGAAGCAGTGGGGCACACACCCTCCCCGATAGCTGGAGATCGCTTCTCGAGACCCACGATTAATTTCTCAGAGAATTCAGGTTGAAACTATCCTATGCTGCACAATTGATACTGAACCACGGTGTGGTTGCACAGGGTGGGCGTGTTGGGGCACCATGATTGCTGGCAATAAGGACAGGGGGATGTGACATGGTACACATCTTATGGTCCTACCCGGCGCTCAATGATTACTGGTCAGCAGTATGGAGCACTCTTGACAACTCGGAGAAGGTCAGTTTGATACCTTTGTCAAGGCTGGTCCTCCTACACAACATGTTTGGCTGTGAAATCCCCCACACTACTGGGAGAAGCCAGCTCGACTGCTTCACATCCTCACATGGGAGATGGATCGGGTGACCCTGGTCTTGCACAGAAGGGGTTCATGTTTCCTGACACAATGGAGAGAGACACTCATTGACTCCTACGGGGATGTTAATACATTGAATTACATACCTCACAGCTGATACCCTGTAAAATAGGTGACAGCAATGACCTGTCCTTGCCCAGTGTTGGTACCCTTGCTGGTCTGCACGTTGCCTGCCAGATCCATGTCCACAGCCTGAAAAGCAATAGGAAAAATGCAGCAGAGGCTGTGGAGACTGACATTGCCTATACACCAGACCCCTAGAGTACCCTCAAAATGTCCTAAACTGCTGAGGAAAGTAAGTGGTAACCTGATAGGGTCACCTTGTTGTAGGACCAATCCGCAGAAGTGTCATGGGAGCCCTCCAGGGTCCCCCAACAGGTCCATTCCCCCAACTATTCCTATGTGAGCCAATACCACTGGGCATGGAGACACCCATCCGAGTTCTGGGAAAAGGTGGAGTTAAAGTCCTTTCGTTCATTCTTTCAGTGTCATCAGGTGGCTTCTTCTTCCAGTTGGGCATTCTTTCACTGTTGTTGCTCTCAGATCCAGTGCCTTCTTATCTATCTCTTTCTTGTGCAGGGACTTTTAAGGGGGGGGGGGGGTAAAGTTCTAGAAGCAAAGGACCCTTGACCAATCCTAGGATGCTACATCACTCCACCCATGTCCCTACCATCCTGCACAGCATCTGGGACATTCCAATATGGAGACTTACATTTGCCTGAAGAAAGAGCTTCTCTGAGAGCCTAGTGCTCTAAGCCAGCTGCCCAATCCCTTCTCATCACAACTTCAAAGGGGAGCCCCTCATGTATTTGAATCCAGAGGTTTGGCACGCCTTTGTTTTTTTAATGGGCCTGGGCTTTCCCAGCTCAAGTGCATGTGACAAGCTTCTTTCTTATTTTCCTGGAGTTTTAGCTAGTGCAAACTTGACCCGAAGGTGCTGGAGCGCTTTACATGAGCACCAGTTACATTACACAAGGACACATTTACTTTTGGTAGGCACAGGAAGATCAAGTGATTTGCACAGATTCACAGGATAATGAGCAGATGCCGAGCCTCGAACAGGGTTCCCCAGTTCCAAAGTCAGCAGCTCTGGAAGTTATTCCACATCCTTCCCCCTTATTAACGTATTAGATGCAGATTTCTTTTCCCAGGAACTGAGTCAAACACTGTTAAAGGCTCTATTGTGTGTGGAGGCCTCTGATCCGCCTGTGGGCAGTACAGTAATTAACTTGGCCCAGTAGAGGGACAAAGGCCTGAAATCGGATTATGAGCTGAGCCAGGGACATATGAAAACTCTTTATGTGTCATAAGGAGGGTAGATATCATGCTAGAAGCTGTTGACCTTCACTTGGGGTGCATGTTTACACCTAGATTGAGGCCTCACTGAACTGGGCTAAGAAGTACAAAACTGCACTTGAGTGGAGGTTTCTCCTATAGCGTGTAATACAGTTTAGGTACCACAGATCTTCTGCAAAGCACTACAGACCTACATTATGAATGCCCATTACATTATAATGATTACCCCAGGCCAGTAGAAGTCCCTGAAGGCTCCAATCTGTGACAGGCTGGTTGTGCGAATATACCAGGCTACACAAGTTGATAGTCTCGCATGCACAGCCTGCACATGTGACTAAACGCATGGGTTCATGTGCAACCAACTACAACCTCTTAGGCTAGCTGTGCAACGCGGGTAGTGAGGCTCACACATAGCAAAGATTTTAGAAAACTGGCATATTTTAGACACTCAACAATACATGTACAGATGTGGACAAAACAAGTGCAACTGAAATAGCCCTCAGAGTATTCTCATCTGTGCTGATTTCACAAAAGATTTAGGATAGTCTGCATTTCTCTGAGGAAGACATGAAGTGAAAATGATTGACAAGTAAAAAAAAAAACAACTAGGGAAACGTGAACTGTCGGGTACATGAAGATTCTGAAAGAGGCCAATTTATGGATCTTGGTTGCTTGCACATTGGGAAAACATTTTTTAAAGGGTGAAAGTGACAAAAACAAAACATATTGTGCTGTAGAGGACAGTGGGCTTGTCTGAGTGGTAACAATGCTGGGAAATATCATTCAAGACCAATGAATACCCATACTGATTAATGTTGAAGGAACTGAACAGTTTTTTAAAAATTGCAAATTCAGAAGAAAATTACATACGTGACACCTGGATGAATGCTGGGAACCAATTCCATTTCTGACAATAATCCGGTCCAATGGGACTGCTGGGGAAAATCCACAATAACATCTTTTCCATTTGCACTGAAAGCTATGACACAAAAGGAAAATATCATACAACCAAGGTACAACATAAAAACATATATTATAATCAAAACGACTTTCCTCCACTCCCTTGAAAAATGTATTAAAGTCACATATAACAATTCAATTCATAGGGCGGACATACCATATTCATTTCAAATACTACAGACTATGATTTACAGGTAAGAACCGTAACAGACGTAAAATAACAGAAAATCCAACATTTTTGATACTTCTAAGAGCATTTCCTAAGTACACTGGAATAGCTATTATTTTTCCATTCAGCGTCTAGAAGTTATATAACTTGATCATAACCATGTAAGTTTATAAGAATCTATTCTACCTCTGAGATTTAGTCTGTGGAGTCAGACCATTTTACACAGTAGTCAAGAGGTAAAGCAATAGTCACTAGATGCCATTTGAAAATATATATAAAGCACAAAGGACCGGCTGAAGCTTAAAATTACTGCAATGCCTGTCTGACTCTCCACTCTTCTGGCTGGCATCACTTTTTACCAGAGCTGTAAGTGTGTCATATCAGCCTCCAAGGCCAGTGAGAATGGTGTTCCTTTGGTTGCAAGATGAGGTTGACTCAAGAAGTAACCTCAAGCTGAAACTACAGAGTTGGTGGTGGCAACCACACTGAAGAGCTGGCTGCCAAGTGAGAGATGGAGTGGGTTTGGAGGGCACCAACATCTTTCTGCACCCAGGGGCCAATGGAGGAACCAAAAACCTGGTGAGCAGTCGATGAATAACTGAAGCAGCACGAGTCTCAAGGACTGGCACCCAACTAGAGGCGAATGTTTTTATAGAGAGTATAGACTCTTTTGTAAGGGCATTATACAGGCCGAGAGGGGAAGAGGCAGCAGTGGAGAGGTTGGTGCTGGTGAACCGGAGCAACCAAATTCAAAAGCCCGCAATCATGGAACTCTATAATGCTAGATGAGAACCAACTCCTGTTACTCCTGATTTAGGCTCAAGCCTGCATGCCTGAAAATGATTTAATGGATATAAAAATGAGATTATAACTAAAATGTCAGTGACTTCAGTGGTCTACACAGTGAGGCTTTGCATGGAGCTTCAAGGGATACATCATGCCTTTTCTCAGCATAAATCTCCCATAGCTTTCATGGGCATTCTGAAATCTATTTGATTTTTTTATTTGAAACTGTGATGCAGCGAATGATATTTAACTGGGGTAGAAGTGGGATCTTAAGAGGTGTGATAACGGGGAGGACATTTGAGTTGGCCTTTCATAGATGATAATAAATTGTTACGTTTCCTATGCTGTATGTCCGCTGACCCTTTCCTTCACCTATGGAGGCTGAGCTTAGCAAACAGCACGATGTTTCGAGGTTTTGTTTATATTAGCAATATGGACTTTTTTTTAAACTTCATGAATTAGGAGGACATGATATGATGGCTTATGATGCTGGGTTTCTTATTTACATCACTGTGTTTACTCTGCTTGATGATTAATCAAAGATGATTTACCATTGTAATGATGCAATACATGAACAGGAAATCTAATCAAGTGAAACAATTAGCACAAATCAATATACCTCTATTTTAACTCTGAGTTTCCAAAATGCTGTTCAGGTTTTATCATTTCAATTTTAAGATACTCAAGCTGCCTAGTTAGTGGGACAATAACATTAAATGAGTTACGTCTTTGGCGAGTGCCACCTGCTATTAATACAGTGGACGAGGAAGGCAGAGCTGGCAAACTGTGGAAACTTGCTGTTATTCTGAGTTTGCTAAACTGACCAGTTTTGTGGTCAAGCATTTTGTGTGGAGATCCTGATGCATGGCTCCCATGAGAAGAGCAGAACGTTGAATCTGGTGTCTCCCTATGTGAGAATATGAAACTTTTGCCTAACCTTCTGAAAGGCTTACTTGCCAGGTTCCTTACTGAACAAATTAATAGCTTCAATAGACATATCATAAAGCCTCTCAGCTATCATCAATACCTCCGATCTTGAATGTGAGAAGAGACTACCAGCCTATCATTAATACCTCTCTTAACCTATTCAACTGGTATTCCAGATTCTATGCTGGGCCAGTTGCTACACAACCAACAAAACAGCTATGCCTATAAACCTTTCTGCAGCATTTATGGTCATTGACAGAATCTTTCAACTGTGACTGGCATATTTATTGGGGTTACTTTGGCATATAGATTACCTTTCACAACACCAACACTCCTGTGAGTAACAGATCCCCATTTATATTTTGGTGTGGTAACTGTGGCTTTCACTCGCACCTTGTCCCCGATCTTAATGTGAGAGGGAGAGCTCTGTGGTGGAAAACCTGGGAGGAACAGAATATATCCTTGTGTTATTCCAGTTTGCTTAATCAAGAATTATAAAAGAAAAGGATCACAAAACATTCTTCTCACCTATCAGCTCGACATGGATATACCTGACCCAGTAAGTGCCGTTTTTCTGCTGCCAGTCACACTGCACATTAAGATCATGAAGTCCGTCACGGTCAAGTTTAATAACCTTGCCAACATCTCCCTCACAAACCTCTTCATAGGTTCTACAGCACCTCACCATCATGCCCACCTGAAAAGAAAACCAGCATACCACATAGCATCGGTTAGTTTTAAAAATGACTATAAAACAGATCACTTTTGAGCTACCTTCATTGTCTCCAATGTACTGACCTGAATGTTTTCTCTTACATACACAGCATAATCATCGTTACTTGAGAAATCACCCCGTTTCTTGTAGGTCTGGCTTTCAGTGACAACAGCTCCGTTTGACTGAAAACAAAAAACAGAAATCCAAAGAATGTTATGGATTTAAAAATATTTTAAGACATTACAAGAACTGAAATACTGAGAAATTAAAAATAATATATACACATCCAGTCAGTTAAGCAAAGAAATGCATGCGAAAAAGCTGTTTGGCTACATGTTCCTGTACTATAAACTTCTTTTTATAATTATCAATTGTACCAGAAAAGTATGGCGCATCTAAAATGTCAAAATGATACGAAAAACAAAAAACATTTAATAAACCCTAATATTCCTTACTGTGGGAATCACACCATTCTTAACTTCAGAGGAGGTAAGATGTGCAAATCTTTTGCTCAGCATGTTACGACAACAACAACAAAAGTAGTTAGAAGGTTCTTGACTTATTTACATTTTAAAAAATGGTTTTAGGCCATTTTCTAATGCCCAAAAGGGGTAACGTTAAACGTTATTCACAAGGCCAGATCTTCAAACAGAGTTTTATTCTCAGAGTGAACATGCTCAGAAGAGCAGAACCCTTGTAGTCCTGAATCAACAGCTTTTTACCTGGCTTCATAGGTACCTGCACCTAACCCAGTGATTCCTGTCAAAGTATACAGAAGCACATATTAAAAAGGACAATTTATCGCATGATCACCATAGGTCCATAATAGATGGGGCAAAAAGTGTCCACGAGGTGATATCTAGACCTTTAACTAAAGGATAACCAAGAGACCTTTTGTCGGTTCTGCAGGATTATTCTAAAAAGAATAGGATACTTTTATTTTCAATCTGTGGTCACTTTAAATAATATGAATGGTAAGAATCAGAAGTCAAAAGAAAGTCCTGATAATAAGAAACTGGAAAGGAGTTATGAAGATTACAGTTGAGTCACCATGAGGGCAACAGACGAACTTTGCAGGTAATCATGTTTATCACCAAATAAATATTCAGTTGACAGACTTTAGTAATATCATATGTAGATAAGATGTGGCCATTTAAATAGCTGCTTTTTAGTGTATTGAAATACCAAACTTACCATCACACCAGCCTACTCAGTTGTTTCAATATTGCTGAAACAGCAAGTGATGGTGCTGCATTTGTTGATAAGAGAGAAATCTAATCTCTTGACAAAGTTTATGAAGCTGCATTTTTTGTGGACTTGACAGATGGACAAAATAGAGGACAATGAATTCAGTCTCAGTTCTCAGGGGACAATAAAAGGGCCTCTGCAAAAACAGACAGCACTGCCATCAGAAACATTTTGCCTGCTTAATTCGGGTATGGTTCCTAAGTTAGACAATGAGTTATCCCACTCTGTGTCAATTTAATCACTATGAAGACTAAACTTTGCCAATTTGAGATTATGGGATGGATTGGTCAGAGCTCTGTAAGTAAATTAGTCATTACGATGGAGACGATGAAATGAGTAGTACACCTTTATCAACACAAAATCCAAAGACACACAAGGATAGGAGATAGGAGAAAGAAACCCTCCAGTTAATCCAAAACAAGTGTGCCTATGCAGAAATAAAAAAGACAAATAAAAACATTGTTCAAGCAGAAGAGTCAAAGCAAAGCCTGCCATTAGCAGCCCTGAACCAAAATGTAGTTCAGAATCAGTGTTTCCCAAACATTTTTAGAGAATCTCTTTCACACAGGAAATTGTGAAGCTACTTCCGAATTACAATTGTCAATCATTTCCGAAAAAATATACATGCATATCCTATTAAACGCTGTCCAAAAACAGGCACACGTCTTCATTCATTAGCTACAGCAATGGTTATACATCAACTGACAATCTAAGAAGAGTAAAAACAGATTAAGGGCCATTTTTATAATTTCCAAAGATTATTCCCATTTTATGAGATACTGTGCAATGGGGGGGACACCAGATCCTGACATGTACAACAATGTATCAGTAAGGCAATTGTTACAATTTAAGCAATAGCAGAAAGTAAAAAACTAACTGATGTATTCACCCAGAGCATTATTAATGTGTACATTTCGGCAAAGAAAATTAACCTACCCTCTAGCTTAGGAATAGCCATAAAACACTGCCATGTGCGATTATGTAAAACATCAAAAATACAGCTATACATTTCTTTGCGAAATTATAAAACAAGGACTGGCAATGCCAATAGGTCTCACCCTATCCTCCTAGAAAGCCCCAAAATGCACATTTCTGTGGCAATCATTTTTTAATGTACTTCCTTAAAGTAAAAGAATAGCCATTCTGTGGCTGCACTTCCATATGTAGTGGGAATTTCTCTCATAAAGTCCAGCCAGTTATTTGCACGTAATTATATTAGCCACAATGGTGTACTCTCTCTGCCTGGTTACAATGTGACGTGTAGGCACTTAGAATGCCTGCACCATCAGAAAAGGAAGACTCACTGGAGCCAGGGGAGCATGCCTGCACCATCAGAAAAGGAAGACTCACTACAGCCAGGGGAGTCCCAGCTGTATTCCTCATTTCTTCATATGACTTAAGGTTGCTCTGGGCTTATGCTCCGAATTTCTGAAAGTTCTCTGCACCTACTGTGCTCTGCCATAGCAGAGTTGCTTTGCTCTTTCCCTGCTAGTGTGAGACCTTGAGACATTGGTTAGTTCTCTATTATGGGACATCAATACCCAATCTCCAGGCCTGAGTGGCAGGTGACCACAGAACACTGTAGGTTTAACGTATGAGTTACTTACCGTCTGTAACGATGTATCTGGCAGAGAGTATTCTAGCTGTAGATTCCTTCACGTAGAATTATCTCGAGGTGTGAGACTTGATCCGGAAAACTTTTCTTGCCACAGCAACCCCGTGCGCCGGGGGCGGGGCGACATCACGCGATTCCTCCCAGGCGTCGTCCGCGTATGTGACATCAGCGAGGTCATACAAGACCCGCCCCGGTGCCCCTACGTCAGTTTTCTTCGGAGAACTTTTCCGCACCACAACACGGAATCACCAGATAAAAAACTGTGGGAGCATGGGAACAGTGCTCGAAGAGCAGAAAAATTGGAAAGAAGCGGTGACTAACCACACCACAAGAGTATTGACAACACCGCAGAACCTAAAGACAGGGAAAGAAGAAAGAGCAAGAAGAGCCCTGTGCCGCCACCCTCCCAGCATAAGACAGCCACCCATCCCTGTGCCCCAGAGACATGGAACTTGCATATAAGTCATGGTACACATAGAAAACTACCACCCCCAACATGAGCAGGGAAGTGAACCAGCTCCAAAATAGACAGGGACAACAACCTTCAAGCCACCCCAGTATAGAGGGCAACACCCCCCAAGGGACCAGGGCAAAAATGGCCAGGGAACCCATATCAGAGGAAGCAATGGAAGGAAAAGAGGGAAGGGAAGGACAGGGATAGAAGAAATCCCCCCTAACCAGGAGAGGCAGAGCAGCAGGGCACCAAGGCACCGGAGCACCGGAATCCCATCCTCCAAAGAACCAAGGAGGAATGAACCGCCCCCAGACGGAGCCACCCGTCCAGAAGGCACACCCCCCCTCCGCCGGGAGGCAAGCACTGACGACCAACCAAAAGGTCCTCACAAAACAGGGGAGGAAGGGTGGGCCGTGACGGAATCTGCGGCTAGAATCGTCTCTACCAGATACATCGTGACCAAAGGTAAGTAACTCGTACTTCTGATAAAGACTACTAGCCGCAGATTCCTTCACGTAGAATAGATACCCTAGCAATACCCCAAGGGAAGGAGGGTCTGCGAAAGGCCCCACCAGCCTAAACAGACCAGGGGACCAGAGCTGTGGACCAGGGAGAACTCGCCCCTGCCAGGCAATGGGAACCCCCATAAGCAGAACCCCACCGACCCAAGGGAGGTAGGAGGGAGAGAAGAAGAAGGCAGAAGAGCCCCGCACACTCACAACAGAGAGACCAAGGGTAAGGCCGGAAGGGCCGAAGCATCCCACTCCTTCACAAGGCAAACTATCCGCCGCTCAAAGCCAAGACAGGAAGAGCGGAAGAAGAAGCCTAGAAGGCCCAAGGAAGCGAGGGAAAAGAAGGCGAACCCACTCCAGACGGATAGCAACCTGTCAGCTATGACAGCACCGGCAGACAAACCGCCAGAAGCAAGCGGAGCAGCCCGAATCCCCCGGAGGAGAGCAGGCAGCGCCTGGCAATGGAGAACACATCAGCACCACAGCCCTCAGGACAGGAGTCGGGAGAGGAAGAGCCCAGGCATATCACTACGAGCGGCCGCTCAGACGACCTCAAGCAGCAAGGCAAATACACAACAATATGGAGAACAGGCACCCGAAGGCGACCAGAACCCCAAGCAGGGGGCAAGCCATAGAACAGCTACCATTACTCCACAGGGTATGGCAAGTCCCAAACTATGGGAATCCTCTTTGTTTTTTCCTCTGCTGCGGAAATTCTTCCAAAGTGCCACGGGGAAAAAAAAACACCCCGCGAAAAGTGCTCGGCAAGCAGCCCAAACAAGCAGAAGGCCGAATCTGAGGCCGGGTCTGCACAATAACACACACATAACTAACAAAGGGCCGTCCAGCGGCCAACAATGCCAAAGTCCCGCGAGGACGCAATGGCTAGAAAAATACACTCCACAACCAGAACAATCAGCCTAAGAAGGCCCAGAAGCAGCCCAACTGACAAGTAACTGAGGAGCAGATGGAGGACGATTAGACAGAGGAGGAGGAGGAGGAGATGGAGATGGAGGAGGAGAAGGAGCAGGAGGAGGAGGAGGAGGAGGGCAGAGACCCCCCCAAGAGTCTTTGGATGGGGGAGTCGGCCGGGGCATGGAACAACACGGTAGAATCAAACAACAGGTCAATGAGCCGCTCTCGAATATTCTCAGGGAATACTCCATCCCGAAGCCAAGCATGGCGACAGAGAGCGACCGAGGAAGCCATGGCCCAGCCCAGCACCTCTGAGATGTCCAGAGCAGAGCGGAGGATAAATGCTGCAAGCTCCCAGCCTTCTGATGCATGATGCCGCAAGTCCACCTGACCAGGCTCCTGGGATGCTGCAGATCCCAGAGGCTCAGCCAAGTCCCACAGACAGGAGGAGGCCCTAGCCAGAACACACAAAGTGTTAAGGACCCGCAGGGCAGCGCTAGTCTAGGCAAAAATGATGCGTCCCCAAGAGTCCAGCCAGCGGGCCTCCCGGGACGGCGGAGTCAACAGTGGCGGCAGGGAGAGAAAAGCGGTCCGCAAAAGGGGGCTGGCAGCCGAGGGGTGAAGGGACAAACACTCCAGGTCACGCGGCGCCAGGAGGTACCGGTGCAGAAGATGCTGAGGCACCGGGTCCCCTGAGGCAGGCCGCCTCCAAGCCCCCGTCAAGGAAGAAAGAAGGGAACCTTTAAAGGGGAGTAAGATTTCCCTCCCACCAGACCCTGGTGGAGGACCTCCAAGAGGTGGTCCGCCGGAATGTGAGCCACCGGGTCACCCATGCGCAGGACGTCCAGAGCCCTGGACACCGCGTGAGGTAAGGCCGCACCTGCCTCGGTAGGGCCCCTTGGTGGAGAAAGCAGCTCCCCCATGGACGGCGGCTGCAAACTAAGGCGGCTGTCCCCGAGACCAAGCAGGACAGGCAGGGGCCAGATCTGGAAGTCAGAGGGAGCCAAAAAATGAGGGACCTGCCGCTCTTCTGATGAACACCTCTGCCTCAGGAAGGGCGGAGAGCCGCCCTTCAACGCCAGTTAAAAAGACACCACACGTCGGCCAGTGTCCGGAGAGGACAACACCAAAATACATCCTGCCTCCGGGGAAGATGGAGCGTCCGAAGACAAATCCGCGGTACGATCCCTGCGCGGATCAGTAGGATCCGCCGCCTGAGGCAGGACGCCGGAACCATCCAGCGTCACTGGACAAGAGTCCACCAAGTCATCCCGCACTGGAGACCGGAGTGGTGCTGGAGTCGAGCCGGCCCCAGGACGACGCCGACCCGACCCCTCCGAGGTAGACACCTGCGTGGGGGAACGAGACGGCCCCGGGGAAAGACCCGAAGTCTTCCGCCAGCCGCGGCCCAGAATTTGGTGGAGATCGCTCGGCAACCCATGCGGCGGCGCCAGAGACGATTCAGCCACCGACTCGCCCTCCGAGGCCGCCGCCTGCGGGAAGGAACGAGAGGGGCCCGAAGAGGGACGAGAGGTCCTCATCCGACCTCTGTGGCTCTGCACGGGCCAGCTGCTACAAGGGCCGTAGACGCGTCACTTAGGCCTTAGACAGGACCACCTTGTCAAAGGAACGAGAAGGGGCTCGGGGATGCGACCCGAGCCCCGGCGACCTCCCGCGACGCCACATGGACTCCCGCAGGAGTGTGCGGCAAGGCAGAGACGCCGTGGCATGAAGGAGATGCCCCAGAGGAGCCGAACCCCAACATTACCACATCCTCCAAGTCTGAATCCAAACCAGTCGGCGCCGGGGCCAGATCCGGCGGCGCCGCCGCGGAGGGCCCCACCCAAGGCGGGGGATCCTCCAACGCCCCAGGAAGAGGAGGAGACGCCAGCGAGGCCTGCAGAGCCGCCGCGTATGTCTCCATTTCGACTCTCGATGCCCCAACACCGGGAAACAGTGAATAGGTTGGCACGCGGGGCCGCATCACCGGCAGAGAGTCTTCACTGCCGGGCGGCCGGGAACCGGCCCCCGGGGACAAACTGCGACACTTACCCATCGGGGAGCGACGCTCACGCAACATCGAAGAAGAGCGAGGACGACAATTGTATCTGAAGCAGTCTGCCGAAGTAAACCGAGGGGAGGACGCCAACCTGGAGAGACGCGGCGAGAGAAGTTCCATTCGGCGCTTCAGCCGCGACTTCGGCTTCAACTGTCGACACTCCGGACAATCAGTGGCGCAGTGATCCTCCCCCAAACACCACATACAAATGAGGTGAGGGTCGGTCGCCGACATAAGACGCCCACAAAAAGAGCAAGTTTTGAAGGCCGAAGGCATTCGCACACTGTCCCACAAAAGAGAAATGGGGGATAAGAAGGGGGGCCCCAAACAGGCCTGAAGAACTGGATCCGCGTTGCACGCGAAAAAGGAAAAAACTGACATAGGCGCGTAGGGGCAGGTCTTATATGACCTTGCTGACGTCACGTACGAGGATGAGGCCTGGGCAGAATCGCATGATGTCGTCCGCCCCCGGCGCACGGGGTTGCTGTGGCAAGAAAAGTTTACCGGATCCAGTCTCACGCCTGGGGATAATTCTGCGTGAAGGAATCTGCGGCTAGTAGTCTCTATCAGATATAAGTCTTTCCATTTAGCAAGCAAAGGCGAGATGGATCTGGGCATTAAAGATACAGCATATCTCGGCTGTCAGGAGGGACAGTTAATTTTTTAGTGTTTATCAAAATAATACCAATGCCATTGGTAAGGGAGCACATGGTCTCATATAAAAATCTTTAAGAGAAACCCCACTTGATGGACTATAAAGTTTTCTGGTATATTGTAGCATCCTACTTCTTGGCTCTAACCATCTCTCTTCTTTGGTGCTAGTAAACTGTGTAAATAGTAGCCACCACCCCTTCTTTCAGAGAAGGGATAGGTTCTAAAGAAGAGAAGTGTTACACTTTCTTCACATGTTTTTAGATGATTGGCCACTGAAGAGATGCCCTCAATGGCTGTTTATAAGGAAGTTGAAAAGCACAGCTATGACAAACCCAGAGTGAACCTAATAAACAGTGGAAATTGTGTTCAATAGGGGATAATCCTTTGCTCTGCTTTAGAGCAGACATGCCTAGGAATGAAAAGGCCACGATAGAGCTAACTTGAGGAAGTCATTGGTGCAGAGGAGTAGGCTTGATTTCAAACCTAAGGCATCTGCTTCCCCAACTTCCCTTTTCATCCCCCCGACAACAATGTGGAGGAAAATGCAGCGGTGTCCTGCATCATTACCACTACAGACTGAGGTAGGTTACTCCCAGGGACTAAGTTAGTGTGTTCCTTGGGGGGGACCTCCTGATGAATCCCAGACACTAGGGGAGAGCAGCAATGGAATGGGAATACTTTCAGAACTGAGTCTACTTGAGAACACACAGCCTACTTTTGATGAAGAAGGAAAGCCATTCATCAGCACTTAAATGTGCTCATTCCCTGGTTGCATAGAAAGTGTCCTCAAGACCATCTGCCAGGGTTGCCACATATCTTCTTGCTGAATGAACTGCCTCGTGGTCAAAAGTCCTAGCATCACTGGTGTCTAGCTCACCTTGCAGGTCGAACAATCTCAGTCTGTTGCATAAACATGGATGAGAGGATGATCAGGTGCAGTGCCATTGGATTTGACGGTCTCTATCAAGATAAAAAATTGGTCCAAGCACAAGAAAGTGAATGGCATTAAAGGATGAAGCCCTGGTGGCTTAGTTCACAATGGCTCACCAATGCAATATTAAGAAATAGGCTGCAAGCAGAAACTATTTAATACCTTCAATCCAACAAAGGGACTAAAGATTCTCAGGGCTCGAAAAATCCACTCGCTGGCTCGCATTTGCGAGCAAGATTTAATTAGGGCAAGCTATTTTTAGGTCCTACTCGCCCTTTATGGCGAGTGGGAAAATAAACTGACTTTTGGCCTCTGTCCCTGAAAGCAGAGGAAATGTGACAAGATAGCAAGATTTAAAGGCATCTTTATTGCTCACAAAGTAAATGAGCAAAAAAAATGATTTTAAATCTTGTAAAATTGTCACATTTGCTCAGCTTTCACAGACAGAGGTCAAGTGCATTCCAGTTAGGTCGGGTAGATTTTGTAGGTTACTAGACCTGCAGGTCTAGTAAAAATTATGATTTTTCTAGCCCTGATTGTCCTATTACCTTCTTGGAAGCATACTAGAAGGTAGTAAGAGGCTGCATTATTAGCATGGTAACACACTCCGAACACAAACAGGCCAATAAGACCACTGACTAGAACCAATGGTGCTATCGTTGGAGAATACTGAGAAAACAGCTCTGAGGAGACAGTTCAAAAGCTGATATTAACAAAAATGTAGCACCAGCAAGCCCAGGTAGATGAATCAAAAAAGATCTGGCTTGCATCTTAAAGCAGGGTATGTGACTGGGCAGCGGGATCGGGAAATTACTCTATGGGCTAAGCTCAAGGAGGAGGAAGCTAGACAAATCCGTAATCTTCTGAATAATGATGGTGAACACAATTCAGAAATGGCAGATAGCCTGAGACGTTGCCCAATACTACAGGGCATTATACCTGCCCACAAAGCTCAACACATACCAATCCTCATTCCAGCTTTCTCACCTCACACACAGTAAAGCCCAGCTAGACGAAGCCCTAATAAATGATGTAATTTCAAATGCCATCACAAAACTGACTTCAGACAAAATAGCAGGGCCTACTGGACTTTTCAGTGTCTGGAACGATTTCTAGCAGTGAAACCCCGATTCGGGGGAGATGCAGGGGTGCACAGGACAAACAAGGGCTCCTAGGCCCCAACAGTGGTGGCTGAGGTCACTTGACACTGGTGTCCTGGGTAGTGACCTACCATAGTTCTAGAAACCCGGCAAGTACAACCCTTTTCAAACTTGGATGTCAGGTAGTGAAGGTAATCTGTCAATGGCTTCTAAAAGAGTCAGTGAGGGGCAAAAGTGCAGAATTCAAGTCTGCCACCTGGCACTATAAATTATTGTCCGCCAGTAAATCAGATTTTGAAAATTACATCAGAAATAACTTTGAACCATGTTTCTGTCACTTCCCCCAGCAGAGATAGGGAATACAATTTTAAATCCCATGTACACCTGTTCAGGAAAAAGCTGAGTAAGGCAAATACAGCGAAGCAGCTTTTAAGTTTTATTTCCCTTTGTCATCACACCAACCAAAACATGCAGTGGCCTTACCTTTATATATTAGCACCCTCATGGGGGCTTGTAAGAAACACTTTTGGAGGGACTTATGAATATATAAAAATAGACTTTTCCCACATGGCAGTGGCACTGTGTCCTTTCCTGTCATATGTCATTGCACTGAAACTGCAGCTCAGCCACAGTACAGTGGTACTGCTGGAAGCCATGTTTTTGGTCACCTGTATGGGTGGTGTAAATTCACACTGCAGCTAACAACTGATGTTTCCCTTTCACGCCAGAGGTGCGTTTTCTGGTTCACGTACTATGGTTGTACAGGACAATTAAGTATATCAATTGAGTGCATATAATTTTAAAGCTACCATTTTAAGGCGAAAGTACATATTAGCAGTTTCACAGAGTCCTACTACCAGACAAATAGGTTGCTTTTGAAGGCTTGCCTACACTCTTAGACACAGAGTCCACCTGCAAACTGGATAATCCAGTGTGCAGATCTCTAGTTTGGGACCTTTTGTTAGATGAAAGAGAATCCATTCCAAAGAATGGAAATTGTAAGGTGGTTGAGGAATCTGCAGTTACGCAATGTAGGAATAAGAAAGAGTGTTATCAACGGTATGTCACTTGTACTTCTGATGGAGACTTTTAATCACACATTTCTCACCTTGTGGATAGAAAACAAAGCAGTACCTCATCAGATGGCTCAAACCGAAAAGTCCAGCAGGACCAAATGGACAAAATGCCAATTTTGACAGATACAACTTTGAAGGTAATAGTGCTTCGTGAACGTGTGCACACTGATACTCATGTAGCAGCCTGACCGATATCCAGACAGGATCGCCGACCCAATGGTCTCTGGTATGATCAATGTAGAAACTGAGGACTCTCTTGATGTTGAAACAATGAAGTCTCTACTCCCTTTTCAAAAGGTGAGGTGAGGCAAATAAAGTTGGTAAAGGGTGATAGTCTGCCTGACATTGAAAGGTGTTACAACATTCGGCAGAAATGCAGTTTGAGTTCTCAGTGCCAGACTGTCTTGAAAAAATATAGTGCTTGCAGCTAACTCGCATGACAAGATGATGTGATCACTACCATAAAGACCATTTTCAGGAACAAGGGACATAGTTAACAACTGTGCACTGGCTCAAATTGGGTGCATATTAGAAAAGAGAACCAAATAAAGTACCACTGTGGCATCTTAAAGGGTTTCAGCAGAAACATATGTTGTAAACCTTTAAGAAATGTCATCACAATAGGTGATTTAAACAGACAAGGCTGAAACGCCAACCTGAAATAAGTGGAAAGACTTACAAATACCATTTAACTGTGCCCAACGCAAGTCCTTGCTGGGCAACAACAAAACAAACAATTCGTGCAGCTTAGCTTCCAGAGGGTCAATCTAGCGGGTGCTGTATCAAGTCATATTTGTTCCAGCGCCCGGTATACAAGAACTTTGTAGATGGACATATGGCAGTCACCGTAATATCAAAGAACTCGGAAGAAAGATCAAAGGAAAATAGCTACTGCTGTTCAATCTCCATGCACAGAGGTGCATATTGCAGAGTCCCAGGTACAGAACCCTGCTCTGTTGCTATCACATTAGATCCTCAAAAAGCAGTAACCTGATCGGAGGACAGATACTCATGCCAAGGATTTCTGCATAGCACATCCTCCGGGCCCAATTGGAGCCAAGAGGGTGGTTGGGGCCAGGTTAGTCTTCATCTTAAGAAATTGAGCCCGGAGGGGTAGAGGTGGAAAGACTTGCAGGACTCCCAAGCTTCACCCTAGGTGAAATGCATCTCTAAGAGAGTTTTCTTGGTAACTGTAGTGGGCACAAACACTGACATTATGCGTTCTCTGTGGTAGAGAAAATATCAAGCCAGGATGCTCCTTGTTGCTGAAAAACAGCCTGTACCACCTTCAGGTGTAACTGCTGTGCATGATTAGAATGTCCTGTGTTCAGTAATTTGGGGGGGGTTCTGTGATGGTTTTTCATGTTTTCCAAACCTTTTGAAATAGTGCCTTTAATTTAGGTCGAGCCTTGGCAGCACATGCTGTATTCAGGTAGGGACTTGAAGCTCCGCCCCCTCCCTGCCCATATTTTTCATTGGCTTGTGTCATTGTCCACTGTAAAATGTGGATGTTCATTGGTCAATAGACTTAGTAGTCCTTCCTTAGTACAGCCTTGTCTCCTTTTGTAACCTCCCATGGTGACACTCACTGTTACGAGTGTTGTTACTCTGTAGACTTTACTTGCAGCTCCGAGCACTATTTTTCAAATAGCAATAGGTCTTGCATTTGCCAGTTTAAGATATTGGCACTGTAAACGACAATGCCTTTTATCTGTTTTAAGAACACATAAATAAAAGGCATTGTCATTTACAATGCAAATAGCTCAAATTCTCGTAAATAGGAGACCTATTGCATTGTGAATGCTTATTTCAGATAATTAATCCCCAAAGTAGACAAAGCCTTTTTATTTTCCTTTTCATGGCATTTTTTTTGCAGTGCTCGTTATAAAGCACACATTCAATTTAAACGAGAACTACTGCAGGGTATGTTGTGTCAAATGCACTTATGTTAGGCTGCTTTAAGTATAGGAAGTATGTGCATTGAACTCTCACTCATACTCACATTTCATTACCCTCTCTGGCATTTCATTACCTCTCACACACACTCTGTCAGTGCTCTGCCTGATTTCAAGGACTACTAATGGATTAAAAAAGTAAGCTGCCATATTCAAAAGTTTGAGTAAATAAACTCCTGGAAACAATTGTGGGTTATCCACCTACGCCTTACTGAATATTATGGCATTGTTAGGGTGGTCAAAACAGTATAGTACCTTGCAAAACATTTAAAATGTTTAAAACCACCTAATTAATTTGTAGCCCTACATTCTAAGGCACCGGAAACTTGATGCTTTAAGCATGCTTGACACTGTTTTTCTGCTCTCTTTCCTGACTACATTATGGGGGAGCTGCTGCTGTGTGGATATTCATGTAGTACACAAAAAAGATAGTCACAGTGGAAATTATTCACAGTGCATCAACAGCCAATACATGATAAATGGAAGAAGGAAATATGACAACACCAAGAAATGTCATACAATAAAGGAATGTAATTTAATCGATTAGGAAACGATTGACATAGATCAACGATTCACAAGATAAGCTGTATTTCATTCTGCAACTTTAAAATGCAGGTGCAAATAACGTGAGGTGACAGGTGCTAAGTGGGATCAGTGCAAGTGGTTGTGCAGTGGAAAGGTAGTGTGTATATATATATATATATATATATATATATATATATATATATATATATATATATACATATATACATATATACATTAACAAACAATGGTAGGAAACCTATCCAGACAGATTTCTGGCACACACAATAAATGCAAAATCATAAGCAACTGCCGCAGTTAATATTTCACTGTCATCCAGGTTTGATGTAAAAGTAAAGGAAAAGTCGACGTTTCGACCCCTGTGTGAACGAGCCAACTGAGCGTCTTGGAGGTGGGGTCATCTTCAGGACGGGAGAACAGGTGAAGGGGGGGGGGGGGCCTAAAGGCAATGGTATACAGTTAATGGGGTGTGTCGTGGAAAGGAAGTAAATCCATAGAGCATGTACCAAGAAATATGAATTATCAGCATCAGCAGCGATCCTTTGTGCTGGAAAATTAGAGTTGTGGGACTGTACGGCTCCTACATGGTAGCGTAGACAGAAACACGAGAAATATCGCTAGGGTCAGAGTTAACACTAGTCGTAGGGAGTACGATAGGGAGCAAAGTCATTAGCCATTTACTCAAGAAATAATGCGTAGAATATACAACATAGGATCAGAGTATTCTATGGTGGACTGAATTATGCAGTCAGGATGGCACTAGTGTTCATTAGTAACATGTAGCTGGGTGCGTTGAAAAAAGAAAGAGATAGGGAATAGACATTTGCATTAAAACATCATCAGCGTGATGTTAGTCAGAAACGCGCAACTAGTCAGGGGTACAGATTAGGTAAAAGCTCAATACAGGGTTAATAGCGCCTGTATGTGCAAGTCAGTTGTGACCATTAGTGTATTGAGACACTATGGGGTGATTTGCCAAGTATACACGTGAATTGCGCGAGGGATTAAAAGGTTGCAACACAAGGTCAGGATGCTGGTTTGTAATCAACGAGCATCAGACAAAGTGTACAAATTAAGCGAAGACTTAGTTCTAAGCTACCAACACATGGATGTGCCGAGCATTTAAGAGTTGAGTTATTGCAAAGCCAAACTGTGTGTTAAAACAGAGAGCATACGCGTTGGATTTAAATGGCCACAACATAACATCACGATGCCGGGGTGTGCGTGCACAGCACCCTGACATTGTCACGGGGTACCTGCCAGTAATTAAAAGAAAAGTCTGGGCAACGAAAAGTGTCGCCTGTATATTAATAAAGGAATTCATGCTTGAACACAATGAATGTTTGAAAGACGAGCTGCCGGTAAATAAAGGACAAAGTCAGGCATGGAAAGGTGGCGCGTGTACATTAATTAATAGAGGAATTCAGGCGTGTACACATTGAAAGTTAAAAGGGCGAGCGCTTGATCCTAGAAAGACAGAGCGTGTGCTCAAACCAGTTATTTAAGCGAAGAGCCACAGTGTAGAATGGGGATGAAAGTTCTTACATAAATAAAGCGTGCGCATTCAAGCTTGTAAAACAGGAGATCGGAGACGTGACAAACGTCTCGGGGAAGCATAGAAGAATCAGACAGCTAACCCCCAGGTGGTATCACGTGCACACTTAAATAACCATTTAGAATGTGCAAGTCATGCACATGTTTCTAAGGATTGTTACTCGTGAGATCGATTACAAGGGGCAAGGTATCGATCACAGAGCAAAAACATGCTCTTATTAAGGTGGTATGAAACCATTAAGAGAGCACTGTAAATACAAGCAGGTACATTTTCGCAGATTTACTCGAATACAGTATGAAAGTGATTACTGTTTGTTATGACAGGCTCACACAGTAACAATTACACATACAACTTAAAAGAATCAATAACATTTGTACTGTAAAACACATAGGGCTGTCAAACCTTGTTAGGGCACAATCTGGTAGTGGTTTTATGTAAAGTGTAAATATAGCACAATTACACACCCAACTTAGATGATGCAAATACATTTGTGTAGTAGGACATAGTAGACTGTCTACCGAAAGTAGCGCACATTCTGGTGGTGGATTTCACAGTGTGTGAAATCTCATTCTGTACAATGGTGTTGGTAAGAATGTTTTGGACGCAGGATAGTTTATGTATGTGCAAGGGAGTTTGGCATGGTGCACTGCAAAGAAGTCAAAATTAGGCCGAGTGGTGTTATCTACATATCAAATATTCAACAGAGCCTTACACGCGCTGGTTGATAAATAAGAAACGCGGGTGTTGTGGGCCACTTAGAAGAGACAGTTGGGCATATGTGGCATCGAGCTCATTCAAGCAACTGCCACTGCATCGAATATATTTAAGTCACCCCTACAGCAGAGCTTTGAGGCCTAAGGCAGGGAGCTTTATATTGTATGCGAGGACATATGTGCACGAGCAGATATGCACCTGTGATGTCCGTTCTATTGCTAGATATTACAAGCAAGCAGGGAAGCCATCTTAAGGTATGTACTGGGCATTGGTCCAAACGAGTTACCCAGCTTCATAATTCAGTGAAACATATGGTGTTTGGTATCAAACACCTCATATCAATAAACCCACACTGATTCCAATGATGGATTTATTATTATCTGCACCCAAAGGGTACTTCAGAGGTGCCCCCTGAACCTTACTGTCCTTCTAGTGTGCTGGCTGACTGGTCCAGTCCAGCCTGCCACCACAGACAAGTTTCTGACTCCTAGGAGGTGAGAGCTCTGCTCTCAGACAGAAACAATGCCTGCTCTGGGGAAGGTGTTATCACCTCCTCCCCCAGGAAGGCTGGTAAATCAGCATACCAAGGCAGGAGGCTTCAAAGGCATCCGCCGCCTTTGATATGCGACCCAAGACTTCCCCAGGGGAGATGCCACCCCCTGCCCTGGGCCATCTGGCACCAGGACAGACGTGAAAATTAGATATGCAGGAGGCGTGTTGCACTACCAGGCTGGACACACTTCTAGAGCCTGAAGAAAACACAAATTTAAAAATTCCACCATCTTGTGTGTGGTGGAATTAGAAATTCTGGGAGCGGTGATGCCCATTCCCCAAAGGAAGTCGTCATCTAGGGGGTGCAGTGACCCCAGGGTTAAGTAACCCATTAGCTACTACCCCTCACTCCCCTTTAATGCCGCTAAATTGAGTATTTAAGGGACCGCCTGATTCCAGGACTTCAGATTTCGACAGATACAAAATAACTACATAGATGACAGCTGACTGGAGAACTGAGGGGCATAACTGACTTGGACCAACCCTGCTGGCCTGTCTGCTGTACCCAACCCACCTTGAAGAATCTGACTAGTCCTGCCGCTAGGCAGACTTCCAAGAAACATGGAGGGCTGCCAGGGTTTCTCAAATTGCTGAAGAAACTCCCTTGGATTAGAGGAGCTACTCCCCTGCAGCCGCAGGCACCAATGATGAAAGATTTGGTTCACCGACCTGTCGCCCACGGGGCCAACCGACGCAGGAGCCACCCAGGAAGAGATGGCTGTACTACCAAAGGTCAGATCCATACTCCCTCCAAGTGTGGGGACGCCAGGACCGACCGGAGTGACACAACAATACCTGGGGTATCAGACACCTTGCAGCAGCTGAGGCTTCATGTGTCCAGACCATACACCAACGCCAAGGAAGACTGACAAGTACATTCAGGGACTTCAACGACACCGAGTGGCCCTAAGCAGCAGAAACCAAGACACAGAGAGTCTCTGACAGCTGCCACCCAACATCTCAAAGTGCCTCTGCACCCGCGCCCCACAGTCTGAGGTATGGAACGGTGCCAAGAGGGTCCTGTGACACTCAAAGGCTAAGCCCACACCTGGGTTTGCCAAGACCGGACTTCCAGTTGCCGCCTGCAGCCTCTTTCTGCAGGCACCATCCAACCGCGAGTGCCTTCAGGACTAAACCAGATGCCAAAAGACGCCACTGCACCTGAGCCCCACAGCCCGAGGAGAAGTGGACCAACAGTGACCCTCCGTGCCCAAGGATCTCCAGGGTCAATCCAACCAGTGGGTTCCCCCAGACTGGTCCCCCAGGCCCTGCTTGCAGCCTCTTTCTAAATGGATCGTTCCCCATTAAAGTGAATGGGACACCAGAAGCCATAACACACCTCTGCATCCAGATTCCCCAGAGCCTCCTGAGGTGACCTGTTGGTGTGGCCTTGGTCCTTGCTCCAGACTCGCTTTAAGTCCAGGAGAACAGTCCTTTAAGTAGTTGTTAAATGCCTGAATGCAGTACATGTTTCCCTCATAGGATAACATTACCATTCCCAAAAATTGAACTGTTAAGTTCTGAAAACTGTAAACGTTAATAACTCGAAACGTATTTACCTGATTCTGGTGAGCTTGATAGCTAAAATGATATAAAAGTATGTTATTTTTATAAACTTGTGTCAGATTTCTTTATTGAGTGTGTGCAATAAATGCTTAGCACTACCCTTTGATAAGCCTAACTGCTTGCCGATACTACCACAAAAGAGAGCATTTGTGGTTTCATTTGTGCCTCTGTAATCCCTTTGGGGTTTGCCTGGACTCTTTACACCTCTTTTCGGTCCACTTTATAAAGAGACAGCTTCCTACACCAGCCATTCCACCAATCAGTGGAAGAATTAACCATTGCCAATAGATCAAATATAATTTTAATATTCCCAGATTCTCTACAGAGTATAAAATCAGTCTGGCACGAAACTGGACAGAGGACATGGGAGTATCCTCCCCACTGTCCAACCCCTCTCCTGGGAGGGAACCCTGACTCGTCCCAACCCTTTCCTTAGGGTACTTAAGAGCTTACCTGTAGGTGGGTCCCTAAATTTGTTGTGGGACAAGATTCATTTCAAGACACCACTTCTTCTTCGACCGTCTGGGCACTCTGGACTTCTCTGGACCTTGCTCTGGGCTCAGAAACTCCAACTGGGAAGACCCCTTCTTGCTCCTGCTCTCGTCGTCCTGCAAGACTGCTGCGAAGTCTATAACCCTGCTCCATACAGGAACCTTCCAAGGCCTGTGGACATTCAAGACACCTAAAGGAATCTCCCTTGAAGTGAAGGAGTCACTTCCCTGCATCTGCAGGCACCGCACCGAAGCTGACTGGTCTGCTGATCCCGAGCTCCCATAGACTACGAAAGGTACAGCAAAACAGATGATGGTTCTTCACATCCCTCAAGGCCTGCCCTGTCCTCTCACAAAGTTTGAGGCCAGTGTCCCTCATCGGAGCCGCAGGAACTCAACCCCTGTACACTGCGTCGACCTTCCGTTGCAAAGGCTTGTTGGCTTCGTTTCTTCAAGATCGTCGGGCTCCAAGGAGTCCCCTCCTTAAGCATCTCTTGTGACCAAGATCTTCGTCTTCACCGCATCACTTGCACTGTGGGCCTGAATCTTTGGTGAGCTGTGCAAGGTCCTCTTGCGACTCCAGTGCCTCAGGCCTGTGGGTTCTCTTGAGGGTCTTCTTTGATTTCTGCGGGATCCCCTGTTTGCTAGGGGGCTGCCCGAACTCCCCTGATTGTGGTGAGTCACCTGGACCTTGCTGGTGCCGACACTGCACCTTAATCGCCCTCCACGTTGTTTGCAGTTGCCAAGGCTTACTGGTGCTCCTAACGAACACTGACCCCTCAACTCTCAACATCTGACAGCTTGGGAACGGATCCTGGTTTTCCACAGCATTGCCTGGTCCGCACTTCTGCAGCTCCAAGGTCACCGTCAGCTCTGCTGCAACATCTGACATTGGTGGGCATTTGTCTTCTGTGCCTCCTGGTCACTTCTGATCGGCATAGACTCTGTCCTCTCTGCTTGCAGTTACTTCTCATCTTGAATCCACCATTGGGTTCCACCGGACATTTTCGCCTTCTCCGGCAGCGGCATGTTCCTGAAGTCCTCCATTGAGTTCAATAGCGGTTTCTGACGCCACTTCACACCAATGCAGCCGGCTTCCCAGGTGTAGGTATCCTGGTTCCTAGGGTATCCACGGGTGGGGTGGCTCTCCAACTTTATGTCTTCCACAGGGTTTCTTCAGGGTCCACTTGGAAGAGTCCTTTTTCTTTAAAATTGCAACCGCAACTTACCCATTGACTTGAGTTGAGCATGCGATCGTGCTCCCACTCAGCACACTGCCTCCGTGGGGTTCCTGGTTACTTACCTCCAGTGATTCCTTGGGTCACAGTCACTTCTACGTCTTCTGGGTATAGTCTTGACTTGACTCGTGGTTCGCATTCCACTATTTTGGTATATGGTTTGGTCTCCCCTGGCGACCACTGTGTATTCGTGCTACTGACCTGTTTTTATTGCAAAGTATTATGTGCATTGTGTATATCTCCAGGTAGGAGATATCTGTATGTGTTAGTGAGTGTCTTATAATAAATACATATTTTTATAAATACACTGTGTGCTTCTTTTTGACTTAATCTATACCAATAAGATTATGTCCTGGTAAAACAAGCCGCTTTACACTCCTGGATTAAGCCAGAAGGCTGCTCGCCACCGCTACCACAGAGAGCTTTCTAAGGTTGTCTAAGACCACTAAAATCACCATAAGGGTTGTCTGAATTAGTGCAGGGTGCCCACTTACATAAGTGTGCACCATATACTAAGCGAGCTTTTCCCAATGTGAATTTATTAAAGATCCAAAGCTGGAAAACAAGATGTGTTGCTTTAAAGTACACTGCAGATAATGTGTTAAAATGGGGAGAGACAAGTGTTATACTACTTAAGATACGAATCATGTAAATCACATATAGAACACAATTAAAATATATTTATTACTAACCACTGGATATGCACTTTCAGGTTCCTCAACATCTTCCACCATTTCCTCATCTGTATACTCATCGGAGACCGTGTCTGCATCATCTGAGAGGTTAGTAATCTGTACATCAGGATGATCCAATAACCAACCGACCAAGGCTTCGACTCCTGTCAAAAGAAGCACATTCTGAATGGCACACATATAAAGCGTAGCCACTTGACCAGGAAAGTTGATAAATATGCAAACTTTGCAAAGAAGGTAAGTACATGAAAAAAACTTGGAAGACCAATTTACCTACCTTCAGTAACACCTTTTCTAGTAGGAACTCTATCTAACCACAGATTCTTCACCGTGTGACTATTCCCCAGGTGTCAGGCTGGATCCAGCAGGTGGTGTTGTGTGGCTCTGTCCCATTCCGGATATGACGTTGGGCTCCTATATCTGTGCCAAATTCTGCAGGACTGATCGGGCAAAGTGCCCAACCCACCAGACCTGGCTGTCCTGGCAGTAGTACAAGAAACTAAAGAGGGTCCCTGAGGTACTGGGTAAAGGGAGAGGAGAACAGGGAATAACTGGAAGGCAGTAGTGCCTCACGAATACATGGAAGGACGCCTATGTAGCTGACTGACACACTGCGCGCTAGCAGCAGCCTTCACTCTGGTGGAATGAGCACCCAATTCTATTGGGGGTTGCTTTTTAAGCTAGCCCATGTCAGCTCTTGATTCATAACACAATCCACCGGGAGATGGTTCTCTTCTGTGCCCCGTTGCACTTTTTTGCTCCAGAGAACTAAACAAAGTCAGTCATCCAGTCGGTAATCTCAGGTTTGTTAATGTAGAAATTTAGGGCCCTATTGAGATCTAGACAGTGGAGTCATTCTTCCTCCCTGGAGGGATGGATGCTGCACAGAAGGAAGGCAACGTGATGGATTTCCCTACGTGAAAGGCTATTGCTTCTTCTGGTAGTAATGCTGGGTTTGAGCAGTGGACCAGCTTGTCTAGGGAAAATCATGGCTATACAAACGACAGCGCCTGCATTTTGCTGACATGATTCGCAGACGTTATGGTGATGAGAAATTGTGTTTTGATGGTGAGGAGACTGCGAAGACAGCTGTGCAGTCCCTCAAAGGGAATGCACATCAGAATTGGGTCCTACTGTGGCATTTTAAATGGTATTGGATAAAACATATGGATCAGTCCCTTCAAAAACCACATCACAGCTGATGATTTGAAAAGGGATGGCTGATCCAGCAACAGTAAGAAGGTCAAAGGGGCCAAAAAGTAACTTAACTGTTGCCTCAGGAAAGCCCTGATAGGCTAAAGAAAGACAGAACTTAAGAACAATGGACACCTTTGTATTTAAGGGTTGGATGTTATGAGAGGAGCACCTAATAAACTTTTCCCAGTGTCCAGGGTATACAGTCTTGCTGGATAGACACCTGATTGCCAAGATAACACCAACCACTTCAAGAGGAAGGTCAAATGACATCAACTGTCGCCATTCAATCTCCATGCTTGAGCTGTAGACAGTGCAGTCTTGGGTGGAAAATCTGTCCCTGTTGCTGCAACAGGAGGTCTTACCGAAGGGACAGCCAGATCAGAGGACATGAGGTTATGGTCAGAAGTTCCAGGTATCATACTCTTCTCGCCCAGTCCAGAACCACTAGGATGAATTGGGCTTTAACTTTCTTTTTCCAGGGACATGAGCAGAAGATGAACAGGCAGAAACCGCGATATGAGCAGAAGATGGGAGTCCAGAACTCCAATGCAGGCACAAGGCATTTCTAAAGGGAGAAGCCCCCAGTACAAGCACAAGGCATTTCCGAGGGAGAAGTGCCTTGGGAAGTCCAACGCACAAAGCCCTTGACACTGCACATTCTCTGTGGTGGTGAAGAAATAGAGTCAGGAGTCTCTGCAGTGCTGGAAGATGCCCTGTGCCACCTCAGAGTGTAGCCACAATTTGTTACACGCAATGCAACTTTTAAAATCCTAGTGGCTCTCATAGGTATTATTCATTCCCCTTTTTAAATAATCAGCCAGTTTAACTGCACACACTAAAGGCAAGAAAAAATGCAACATCCAGGCATTACAATATCATACATCACTTGTATTTACCACCATAAATTATTCTGTATCACAACATATAGACAGCGCAGTGTATCCCAGTGAGAATATAAACCACAACCCAAAGTGTAACAAGACCAGTTAAAAAGTAAATTCCACAAAAGGTTTGTGTGTTTTTCTTCAAAACAACACCAGCAGTTATCTATTATGCCAATACCAAATATCGGCTTGTTTGTTTTATTTCGAATCTCAAATCAGTACAGGGATCAATAGGTCTGAAGAGTATTATGGGACATCTGGAAAGAATAGTGATTAAATTAGGTCTGGACTGGAGATTCATTATACCAAATAAAATTAATAGTAAACACATAGGTTTAGCTACATTGGCCAAGTAGTGTAGGTATGGGCCAAATCGGGTGAAATATATAATAGTAGCCACCGTGTAATATTTAATACACACTGTGAGAGGGAGAAGGTCACCTGAATAATCGCACAAGAAACTACTTGTGTAACAATATATCTGTAAGAGACATTAGTTAGTGATTGATTCCTTACCTTACAATATCCTCAGCGACAGATTACGGAAAGTTTTCGCTAGCAGTAACTCTGTGCGTCAGTAGGTGGCATCGTGCGGCTCAGCTTCTGTCGCTGGCGTCGTAAGCGCCGACATGACGTCACGGAGACTACTCAGGTGTCACCCTTGCTCGCTGACGTCAGTTCTGCACACGACTTTCCGCACCAGGAACGCAGCGCCATGCAAGAAACTGACCATTGGTGCCAAGAAACTAGGGCACCAAAAGGGATGTCCTTAACCCTAGAAATCAGTTTGCAGAACGGGGAGCATGGGTGGGGCGGTAAGGAATCTATCACTAACTAATGTCTCTTACAGATATATCGTTACACAAGTAAAGAGACACGTTAGTGATAGATTCTTTACCTTAAAATAGAAACCCCAGCAAAACCAACCCCGGTGGTGGGTCTGCGAACAAGATTACACCAGAAAGTCATCGAGAACAGAACGGCCAAAGAAGCCGTCTCTCAGGACTTGACTGTCAAGGCAGTAATGCTTGGTAAATGTGTGAAGAGAGACCCACGTAGCAGGCTGACAAATGTCCTGCAAGGGAACGCTGCGTCCCAAGGAAGTAGTGGCTGCTGTTGCCCTGGTAGAATGGGCATGCAGCCCCACTGGAGGCTCCTTCTTAGCCAACGACTAACATGCTTTGATGCAGAGAACAACCCACCGAGAGGTGGTCCGTTTGTGCACGGCCCAACCTTTTTTGGCGCCCACGGAGCCAACAAAAAGCTGGTCATCCACCCGGAACTGTTGTGTGCGCTTCATATAGAACAAGAGCGCACGTTTTGGGTCCAGACGGTGGAGCCTCTCTTCCTCTTTTGAAGGATGCGGAAAGAAGGTGGGCAAAGTGATGGTCTGCCCGATGTGGAAGGGCGTGACAACCTTTGGCAAGAAAGAAGGACGGGTGCTTAAAACCACCTTGTCCGGATGAACAGAAAGGAAAGGAGGTTTAGAAGAAAGGGCCTGGAGCTCACTCACTCTTCTGACAGAGGTGATAGCTACCAGGAAAGCCGTCTTGACAGTAAGACGACGCAAAGGACAGTTATGAAGGGGTTCGAAGGGAGCGCACATCAGATATGTTAAGACAAGGTTTAAGTCCAATTGAGGCATGATGAACGGCACGGGAAGAAATGTGTGCGTAATGCCTTTCAGAAAACGGTTAACAACCGGGGACTTGAAAAGAGAAGGCTGATCTGGTGAAGTCGTAGATAGGCGGAGATGGCAGGAAGATAACCTTTGATAGTGCCCAGAGCAGAGCCCTGCTGGGCCACCGAAAGAAGGAACAGAAGGACTTCAGAAAGAGGGGCAGAAAGGGGATCCACAGACTTTGCTGTGCACCATGCCACAAACGTGTTCCACCTGCAGGCGTATACCGTTTTAGTCGAGGGACGCCTGGCTGCCAGAATGACATCACAGACTTCAAGAGGAAAATCGAAAACTGTCAAATGTTGACGCTCAATCTTCACGCATGGAGGTGGAGGCTGGACAGGTTTGGGTGGAGGACCATCCCCTGCTGCTGCGACAGAAGATCCTCCTGGAGAGTCAGCCGGATCGGGGGATCGATCGTCATGATGAGCAGCTCGGGATACCAGTGTCTCTGTGCCCAATACGGAGCCACAAGAAAGACTTGGGACCGGTCGCGCCGAATCTTTTTCAGCACTCTGGGCAGAAGTAGTATAGGCGTAAAGGTGTACAACAGACCGCAGCTCCAATCGCGATGAAAAATGTCACAGAGCCAGTGCCACCTTGGAAATTCCAACGCGTAGAACTGATGACATTGCGCATTCTCTTCGGTGGCGAATAGATCCAACCAAGGCTCTCCCCACTGCTGAAAGAGACCTTGCGCCACATCCAAGTTCAGATGCCATTCGTGATCCATCAAGCACCGGCGGCTGAGTTTGTCGTCCCTGGCGTTCAGAGAACCTGCCAGGTATTGAATCACCGAGGTAATGCCTCGATGTTCCAGCCATGTCCAGAGGCACAGAGCCTCCTGACATTGGGGCAGCGACCCCACTCCACCCTATGTGTTGCAATACCACATGGCTGTGGTGTTGTCCGTGAACACCTGCACTACACTCCTCCGGAAGGAGGGAAGGAATGCCTTCAGAGCATGCCGGATTAACCGAAGCTCCAAAAGATGGATATGGAGCCGGGACTCCGCTGGAGACCAGAGGCTTCTGATCTCCGCCTCTCCCAAGTGGCCCCCCCATTGCAGGAGGGATGCATCCGTCACCACTGTGTGTTCCGGTTGGGGAAGGGAGAGGGAACTGCCCTTGACCCAATCGCTCATTGTCAGTGAAATCGCTCTCCCTCCCTCGCAGCTCCACCATTAAGTGAGGCCTTCCCCCGAGCCCCTGCACTCACGAGTGTTGGTGTTCAAGGCACTCCTCCACCCGCAGGTTTCACCTGCGCCTCATCCCTGGTGGTCCAGTGGACCTGTTTCCATTCTCTTGCTCTGCTTTTTTTCTCCTTTTTCCCTCGTTTTTTCCCCTCACTTCTATCTCCCCCCTTCACTCTCCTTCTGGGTCTTAAACTCCATTTTCTGTCGTTTTCCCCTCATTTCAAGCTCCCCCCTTCACTCTCCTGTGTCTTTCCTTCATTTTTCACTCATTTTTAACCCTCATCTCAATCTCCCCGTTTTACTCTCCTGTGTCCTCTGTGTCTTTCCTCCACTCTTTCTTGCACTTTTGCTGCCTTATTTGCACTTTTCTCTCTTTTTGCCTTTTTTAGCCCGTTTTCCCCCACCACCCCGGGTCAGAGGAAACATCAAGGTCGCCGGCGTTCCCTAATTCGTCCGCCCAGTCCTGCTCAGAGTCACACTGACTAGCAAGAAGGTCCTCGGACCCCTCCTAGTCTTTCTCCACATCCGCCGCTTGTGGTACAGACCGCGGCAGCAGGGCATGAGCGGGGAAAGGAACAAACGGCGCCGGGGCGGTGCCGGCAATGGCGCAGGGCAGAACCGGCGCTGTGTCCTAATGCGGATCCCAGGCAGGAACAAAATTGTCCTGGATCCTGGGCAGGGGCGGGATAAATGGCACCCACTGCGGCGCCGGAGGCGGAGCCGAGGGTGGCGCTGGGACCAGAGCCGGCAGCGTTGGACCTTGTGGCACTGTGGCCGGAGCCAGCGGCGCAAGATCCTGCGGCACCAGAGCTGGATCCGATGGCCCGACAGGATCCTGACACAGGACCGAGAACCCGAGGATGCACCGGCGGGAGCCCGAAGCCTAAATAGGCAGTCCACGGTAGCAAGAAATTCTTGCACCTGTGCGGGAGTTGCCGACGGACCCGGATAAGGTGGGTAGGCCGCGGGACTCCCGAGCTCCAAAGGAGCCACAGGGGCAGAACCCCTGCCCCCCTCGTCCGCATCCGGGGACCGACAGGGGGACGTTGGAGAGAGACAACACTTATTCTACTTCTTTTTGTGTCGTCTCTTACCCAAATCCGATGGTGAAGACTTGGAGCCCAAGGAGCGATGACGGGGGCTCCGGCGACGTTCTTTGGAGTGGCCCCTCGACCGTAAATGGCACTGGGACGAGTGCCGGACCTCCAGCAGCTTCTGGTGCCGCTTCCTCAAGGCCTTCGGGCCATGGCCCAACAATCCAAACAGGACCGTGAGAGGTCTCCTGGCAGTAGAGGCAGACGTTGTGTGGGTCCGCCACCGACATGTTGCGATGGCAGGCCCCACAACACTTAAAACCAGGCATCCCTACCTGCACTAAAGTATACTCAACTTACAGGAGACAAAGTCTCAAAAAGATAGTAAAAAAGTGACTAAGGTACGTGCTCTAACCGGATCTGAGCTTACTGGGGCGGATAAAGAAAGAACGGATGTCAGCGCGCATGGGTGTCGCTTAAGTAGTCTCCGTGACATCATCTCGGCGCTTACGATGCCAGCGACGGACGCCGAGCCGCACAACGCCACCTACTGACGCGCAGAGGTACTGCTAGCGAAAACTTTCCGGATCCAGTCTGACGCCTGGGGATATTCTAAGGTACGGAATCTATCACCAAAGTGTCTCTTTCAGATATGATAAACAAAATGTATTCAAGCGATATTCACTCGATTAAATGCCAACAAGGAAGTCAACTGCATACATGACTCAACCTCTTCAGTTCAGAAAGATTGACCCAGAAGAATAATGCCGGAAAGAAGAGTGAGTTTTTCAATAGTTTTCAATTCCTTTACAACCCCCAGGGAAGTCATCAGTCAAAGACGATAAGTGACGCGAGGGCTAAATACTGTGTCAATAAATATGCATACCTCTTGAGCATGGCGCAATGTTTGGCTTCCGTATCCACCTAAGTCATAAAAACATTGTCGATGTATCATTGCCATCATCTAATGGAGGCCCTATATGGGTTACTGTCAGTGAGTATAAATTGCTGTTTCATGAGTCTACAAAGATATTTGCTAGATTTGGAGCAGAAACAGCCCCCATTGAAGCCCCTCCACATGGTTGATAAAATTAACTATTGTACTTGAAATAACTGGTTGTCAGAGCAATTTTAAGTAATTGAATAATGAACTCTGTGGGTACCTGGGTGGGCGCTGGTTGTGTACTGAGAATACGTTTAACTACCCTGATGCCCTCATTCTGAGGTATGGTAGTATATCAGGAAACAATAATAAAGGTGACCAATAATTCCTTGACTGGGTTAAAAACCATGCCTTCCACTAGGCTGATCATATAAGAACTGTCTCGTAAATATGCTTCTAGTATAGGGACTACGGGTGAGATTTATGGCTGTTTTTAGTGGTCACTAATGGAAAATCAGGCCATTTGAGACCGCTAAAAAGGGTTATAGTATGTACAAACCCTACTTTGCAAGTCAGTAACCTATTATAGATTTGCAAAATACAGTTTGCGAATCGCTATTAGGAAGGGACGCAACAAGGGCAGCCCTTCCTAATAGCGAGTAGTATTGGTATGTACAATTGTTTGCGGCCGCAAAACAATTGCAGTTAACACCTACTTTAAGTTGGTGATAAGTCAGTTGCAAACTGGAAGGTGTCCATGGGGGCCCCTTCGCCTTCGTGAATGTATACAAAAGTATTTTTTAGGAGCAGACAGTGGTCCCACGTCCCAGACCCTGCCCTTAAAAAATGAAAAAAAACTTTTCTTTTTTTTCTTTTAAACACTTCCCATTTTCCTTTAAGGAAAATGGGCTGCATTTGAGAAAAAATAGTTGCTTTATTTAAAAAGCAACCACATACATGGTGGCCCACTGTCCCCAGCAGGCCACCATCCCTGTGTTCTTGTCCATTCCCAATGGGTTGCAAATTTCCTAAGACACATTAGTACATTCCGTTTTGCATGTCCCAAAAAAATCGCAATTCGCAAACCGGAAAGATCGTACATCTGGCCCTAAGCCTTCAATTCAAATATTAATGTACTGTCCCAATGGTTCCAACACTGAGTCACATCCAGATTAAATTGTTCTTCCAGGTGGATAATCCAGATTCTTATGTACCTTGGGTAGGGTGTATCGAACCAGTGCTCTTGAGTATTTCTTGTTCAAAAACTCAAATTCCTTTTCGGGAAGAAAGTTTCTGTCCTCGCCCTGTATAGTGCTGACTAAAATTCGTTTTGGTATGTCTCTTAGGGGATCCTTTAATAGATTTTTGTGTATTATTGTGGTTGACTAATTGTCTCCTAATTCCTGCATCACAGTTTTGTATAGTCTGGGTGACAATACCACCCCTTTGTCAGTTGGTTTCATAACAAGTAATTTGATATTCTTAAGATCTTGCAATGTTTTTCTCTCTGCAAGGGAAATATTGTACGGTGTAAAAGACTTTTCATTCATCATATTCACAATGTCCCATCATATTCACAGCGACCAATTTTAAATGTGATCAATTCTGGTGGAGCACTAGACGAAGGGGGATAGAAAGTAGACAGTGGTTTTAATCCAGAAGCCGAGTCATTTCTTGTACTTTCTTTATCTACAAGAATGTCTGTAGACGCAGTTTGCAGAACATTTTTGGGCAATTCAGTTTGCCTATTAAAGAAGTTTGTCCTTTCAGTAGCCACAAACAATAAACCCTCACTAAAAAGTGATATCTCTGCTGATGATAATATATGTGTGAATAAATTGAAAATTTGAATTTTTTTGGGCTTTAAGTAAAGCACAAGTTACTACTTGTGTAACGATATATCTGTAAGAGACATTAGTTAGTGATAGATTCCTTACCTTAGAATATCCCCAGGCGTCAGACTGGATCGGGAATTTTTTTGCGTAGCAGTACCCTTGCGCGTCGGTAAGCGTCGTCTGCGGCTCCGCGTCCGTCGCCCGCGTCGTGGGCGCCGTGATGACGTCGTCGGAGTACTTAGACGCCGCCTCCGCGTGCTGACGTCAGTTCTTAGACACAGCTTTTCCGCGTCAGAAGCGCTGAGCCATGTTAAAAAACCAACACTGGTGCCATTGAAACTAGGGCCCTGAAAGGGGATAACCCTAACCCTAGATATCGGTTCGCAGAACGGGGAGGATGGGTGGGTCGGTAAGGAATCTATCACTTACTAATGTCTCTTACAGATATATCGTTACACAAGTAGTAACTTGTACATATGAAAGAGACACGTTAGTGATAGATTCCTTAGAATAGATACCCCAGCAATACCAACCCCGGTGCTGGGTCTGCAAACCAATAATCACACCAGAAAGTCCTGGAGGACAGAACGGCCAAAGAAGCCATCCCTCCGGACTTGGCTGTCCAGGCAGTAGTGTCTTGCAAACGTGTGCAGCGATGCCCACGTAGCTGCCCGACAGATGTCCTGTATGGGCACTCCCTGGCCCAGGGCAGTTGTAGTCGCCGTGGCTCGGGTGGAATGAGCCCCCAATCCAACAGGGGGCTCCTTTTTAGCCAAGGAGTAACATGCCTGGATACACAAGATGATCCACCGAGAGATGGTCCTCTTGTGCACCGCTTTCCCCTTCTTAGCGCCCACGTAACCAACAAAGAGTTGGTCATCCACCCGGAACTGGCGAGTGCGATCCAAATAGAATAAAAGCGCACGTTTTGGGTCCAGACGGTGGAGCCGCTCTTCCTCTTTAGAGGGATGCGGTGGCGGCAAGAAGGTGGGCAAGGTGATAGACTGCCCGATGTGGAAGGCCGTGACAACCTTGGGCAGGAAAGATGGCTTAGTATGCAATACAACCTTGTCTGGATGGGCAGAAAGGAAGGGAGGAGTACAAGAAAGGGCCTGGAGTACACTCACTCTCCTGGCAGAGGTGATGGCAACCAGGAAAGCAGTCTTCAGAGTAAGAAGGCGGAGAGGACAGCTGTGAAGTGGCTCAAAGGGAGCGCACATCAGAAATGTAAGAACAAGGTTCAAGTCCCACTGAGGCATCACAAACGGAATAGGAGGAAACGTGTGTGTGATGCCCTTCAGAAAGCGATTTACAATAGGGGACTTGAACAAAGAAGGTTGATCAGGCAGCCTTAGAAAGGCTGAAAGGGCAGAAAGGTAGCCCTTGATAGTGCCCAGAGCAGAGCCCTGCTGGGCAAGAGAAAGAAGGAAGAGAAGAACCTCAGAGAGAGGTGCAGCAAGAGGATCCACAGCCTTTGCTGTGCACCATGCCACAAATCTGTTCCACCTGCAGGCGTATACCGACTTTGTGGAAGGACACCTGGCTGCCAGAATGACATTACAGACTTCAGGAGGCAAGTCAAATGGCTTCAACTGTCGCCGCTCAATCTCCAAGCATAGAGGTGGAGACTGGACAGGTTCGGGTGGAGGACCGTCCCCTGCTGCTGAGACAGAAGGTCCTCCCGAAGAGGCAGACGAACCGGGGGATCGACTGACATACTGAGTAGCTCTGGATACCAGTACATTCGTGCCCAGTCCGGAGCCACAAGGATGACTTGGGCCCGGTCGCGCTTGATCTTCTTCAGCATTCTGTGCAGAAGTGGTATAGGCGGAAAGGCGTACAACAGACCGCAACTCCACTCGCTGGCGAATAGATCTAACCAAGGCTCTCCCCACTGCTATAAGAGGCCTTGCGCCACGTCCGAGTTCAGACGCCATTCGTGATCCATCATACACCGACGGCTGAGCTCGTCCGCCCTGGCGTTCAGAGAACCTGCCAGGTGTTGAGCCACCAGGGTCACGCCCTGGCGTTCTAGCCACTGCCAGAGGCGCAGAGCCTCCTGGCAAAGGGTCCACAACCCCACCCCGCCCTGTTTGTTGCAGTACCACATGGCGGTGGTGTTGTCCGTGAACACCTGCACTACACTCCCCCGGAGAGAGGGGAGGAATGCCTTCAGTGCTAGATGAATTGCCCGCAACTCCAAAAGGTTGATATGGAGCCGGGCCTCCGCCGGAGACTAGAGGCCTCTGATCTCTGCCTCTCCCATGTGGCCTCCCCAGCCCTGGAGGGACGCGTTCCGCCACAACTACGTGCTCTGGTTGGGGAAGGGAGAGGGATCTGCCGCTGACCCAATCGCGGTCCGTGAGCCACCACTGCAGCGGTCTCGCAGTGCCCTCCGAGATCAGGACGTGGTCGGACAGGTTGCCCTGATGCTGGGCCCACTGAAACTTCAGGTCCCACTGTAGAGCCCGCATCCGGCACCTGGCGTGATGCACCAGTAGGATGCAGGGGGCCATCAGCCCCAGAAGCCGCAGCGTCAACCTGACCGAGACCCGGAATAAAGGCTGAAAGAGTGGAATTAGAGCCTGAATATCCCGGACCCGCTGTTCGAGAGGATAAACCCGAAACTGCGCTGAGTCCAGAACCGCTCCGATGAAGAGGAGCTTCTGAGAGGGGCACAGGTGTGACTTCGGCACATTGAGGGAGAACCCCAGCTGGTGTAGGAGGTCTGCCGTTGTCTGGAGGTGGCTGACGACTGTTTGGGGCAAGCCCGCCTTCAACAACCAGTCGTCGAGGTAGGGGAAGACTGAAATCCCTAACCTGCGCAGATGAGCTGCGACCACCGCCATCACCTTTGTGAACACCCGTGGGGCGCTGGTAAGGCCGAAGGGGAGCACGGTAAACTGAAAGTGCTCGTGGCCAACCGTGAACCGCAGGTAGCGCCGTTGGGCTGGCAGGACGGGGATGTGGAAATAAGAGTCCTGCAAATCCAATGCTACCATCCAGTCTGCAGGGTCCAGGGCAGCTAAGACCTGAGCCAGTGTCAGCATTTTGAACTTCTCCTTCCGGAGGAAGCTGTTGACGTTCCTCAGGTCCAAGATAGGGCGTAGGCCCCCTTTGCCCTTCTTGGGTACCAGAAAGTAGTGGGAGTAGCAACCACACCCTACTTCTGGCCCAGGAACGCGCTCGATGGCCCCCTTGGCCAAGAGGGCCGTAACTTCCTCCTGCAGAAGCCGCAAATGATCCCCCGATACGCGGTGGTTCTGCGGTGGCATGGCTGGAGGAGTCATCTCGAAGGGGAGGGAGTAGCCCCTTCGGACGATTTGCAGCACCCACCTGTCCGATGTGACAGGGCGCCAGTGGAGGAGGTGATGGCGAACCCTGCCCCCCCACTGGCGTCACATGGACCTGAAAGCACGGACTAGGAGGGTTTTGAGGCGGATGCTGCGGGGGAAGGTGTGGACTGACCTCGCCGTTGTCCCCGACCGCCGCCACGGCGGTTTCCACGGCCGCCACCGTGTTGGGTATTATCTTGCGGAGCGTGGCTGGCAGCACGTGTGGGTACACCCCTTCCGTGGCCACGAAAGGAGTGAGAGGCAGCCGATTGCTGGTGCGGGGCCGAGTGGCCCAAGGACTTGGCCGTAGCCCTGGAGTCCTTAAAGCGCTCAAGCGCATGGTCTGCCTTGTCGCCAAAAATGCGACGGCCATCAAACGGCATGTCCATGAGTGTATTCTGGACATCAGCCGAGAAGTTGGCAGACCTCAACCAGGCGTGGCGACGAATCGCCACTGTCGTTGCCATCGCTCTGCCCAGAGAGTCGGTGGTATCCAGTCCACACCGGATAGCATAACGTGCCGCATCTCGGTCTTCCACAAGGGCTTGGCCGAGTTTAGCCCGTACCTCCAACGGGCATTCTGGTAGCACGTCCTCGACCGTATCCCACAGAGAGTGGGTGTAGCGGCCCAAGAGGCATGCGGTGTTGGAAGACCGCAATCCCAGACTCAGGGAGGAGAATACCTTTTTGCCGTATTTCTCATACCTCTTGGATTCCCTGTCAGGCGGAGCCGACGCGAATGCGGTCTGGGAATTTGAGGCCTGGATCACCAGGCTCTCAGGGGTGGGGTGGGTGGACAGGAAACAAGGGTTGCCCGGGGCCAGGCGGTGGCGTCTGGCCACGTTCCTATCTACAGGCGAACCTGTAGCGGGCCTGGACCAAGTGCCCAAAAGAACGTCGGTTAAGGCCTCATTTAACGGCAGCAGAGGCTCGGCTGAGCATGACTGCGGCTTAAGGACCTCAGTGAGGAGGTTAGTCCTCACGGCCGCAACGGGGAGCTCAAGGCCCAAGGCCTTGGCCGCCCGCATCAACACCACACTGTAGTTGCCCCCTCCTCCGTAGCCACGGTAAGAGGTGAGACAAAGCCAGTGTCCGGCGAAGTGTCCAGACCACTGGCATCCCCAAGTCCACCTGTCCAGTCCTCCTGGAACTGACATTCACGTGTCAGAGGGTCCTCAGACCCCTCCCAATACTCCTCATTACCCATCTCCTGGTACTCAGGGTTAACAAATGATGGGGCCAGTTCATGGCAAGTGAACTCTCCGAACGGCGTCTGAAGTGGCGCCCGGCGGCGCCGTTCCGACGTCGGAACCGGGTCGAGGGAGGCATCGGGGACAGCGCCGCCCGAAGATGGCGCCGGGGGTGACACCTGAGGGACCGGCGCCGGGGAGGTCGTTAAGTCCACCGGCGACGACCCGGATCCGGAACCGGATCCAGTGGGGGCCTGCGGCGCCGGGTCCGAAGCACCCGACGGCGCCGGGGCCCAAGCACCCGACGGCGTCGGGGCGAAGCCCCCCGACCCGTGTGGACTCCCAGACGGGTCCGCTGGGCCCGAAGGCGCCGCGGAGCCCGTCGGAGGAGTAAGGGACCTCATGGCCATGAGGAACCGCTCGATCTCCTCCGGCGTCGCGCGCAACGCCTGCGACGGAGCCGCGTGGGCGGTGCCACCTGAACCCCCCGGCCGCGTCGCGCGAGTGTCGGGGGGAGTCAGAAGAGAGATGACGTCTCTTTGGCTTCTTGTGCTTACCTGACAAGTTCGACCCTGAGGAGTGATGTCGACTCCCGGAGCTCCGATGGCTCCTCTCCCGCCACCTGTCCCTCGTCCTTCGTCCGGACCGGGACCGTTCTGGGCGCGGGGCCGACTGCCGGAGTTAGACCTGCTTGCGGGACCGCTCCCGCCTAGCCTTGGAAGTCAGGGCCCAGCAGTCGGAACAGGTCTTGTCGTCGTGGTCGACGCCGAGACAGTGGAGACACCGACAGTGAGGGTCGGTGACCGACATCAGCCGGACGCAATCCTGACAGGGCTTAAAACCAGGCATCCCTACCGGCACCGTTCGGAGTCGAAGACTTCGAAAAGAATGATCAAAAGAGATCAAAAAAGTTTAGTAAAAAAAGACTAAGGTACCACTTTTTCCGGATCTGCGCTGCTGGTGCGGAAAAAGAAGAACTGACGTCAGCACGCGGAGGCGGCGTCTAAGTACTCCGATGACGTCATCACGCACCCACGACGCCGACGACGGACGCGGAGCCGCAGACGACGCCTACCGACGCCTACTGACGCGCAAGGGTACTGCTATGCAAGGGGATATTCTGACGCCTGGGGATATTCTAAGGTAAGGAATCTGTCAATAACGTGTCTCTTTCAGATTCCCTATTTACAATCTCCAAGGGCCCTCTGGATGCCACCTGTAATATTTACGCCTCGTTCTGCGGTCTCCAGGAGCCTGGTTCCATGGTTTCCCGCTGCTGCCTCTGATCTTTTGGTCCCCTTATAAAAACATACTGATCAGTGAGGCTTGGCAAGCCACTCAAGGCTTCCTGTGGATCTGAATCATTCAACCCTGCTGATGACTCTGAACAAGAAACAGCCTTACAGTTCTTGAATCTTCCCCATATATAGGATCTGCTCTGCTGATAATTCTGAGTATAGAATTAGTCGTGACAGTCGTGTTGTTTGTGAAAACTGTATACGTTCCTCTTTAATGGTCTGGAGAAACATCTTCAGTGTCAAGAGGATAGCTTGCAACTCCAACTAAATGAAGTAGAGGAGAGTCTCTGCTGGCGAGCAGAATCCTAAGATCTCCATCTCTCCCAGATGTCCTTCCCCAAATCAACTACAATGCATCTGGAAAGACTGTTAGATCTGGTTGTAGGTCGGAACCACGGAGGCATTAATCACACCTGCCTTAATAATGTGGCCCGAACAACGAATAAGTCTTTACAATGCATCCCGTTACAACGCAAGTCATTATAATGACTTGCCTTAGGGAAGGCACTGGAGTTGGAATAGTATAATTTACTATTGCAACTACAGTCTGTGCAACAGTAGGGAAAATGTTGGACTTAAAGTCCAACATCAATCCAACAACGCTTTCTTCAAGTAAGTCATTCCAACGACTTGCGTGATAAAGGAATGCGCTGTAAAGACGCATTAGTAGTTCGGACCACGCTGTTAAGGCACAGCGTGGTTCGAGCTGCGGTATAAAGGCTGTTTGACGTTAGCTCTGGGTATGGTGGGAAGAGGGGCTGCCACCGATCCCACTGTGGTCTAGCAGCCACTACTACAGGTCTTTAGCACTTTTGCATTAAATTATTTGACATAGTCCCCTGGAGCTGTGCCCACTGGGACTGGATGGTCCAAAGCAGAGCCTGCATATGCCATCTGGTATGTTTCACCAGGAGGCCATCAATCTCAGCAACCTCAGAGTAATGTCACTGTCATGTGGAGGCAGCTGACAACTGCCTGGAGCAAGATCACCTTCAACAGTTATCAAGGTGGGGGAAGACTGGTACACCAAACTTCGACGGAATGCTGCAACCACACCATCACGTTCGTGAACACAAGAGGGGCAGGACTGAGGTAAAACAAGAGCACAGTAAATTGCAAATACTCTTGGCCCAATGTGAATCGCACATAGGACAGAGATATGAAAATAAGCATCATGCACATCCAACACCAACGTCTCTGGGGTCTAGAGCATAGAAGACTTGGGCTAGCATCAGCATCTTGAACTTGTCCTCCCACAGAAAAGCATGGAGGGTGTACATCTAAAACAGGACACGGCCTCTGTCTGTCTATGACACAAGGTGGTAGCCGAGATAACACCCAGTTCCTATTTCCAAGGCCAGATCCATCCCCAAGGACCCTTTGGTCAAAAAGGCCTGCTCTTCCTGCTGCAAGATGGGAGAGGGTCCTCCATCAGCCACCCCGATGTTGGTGGAAGGTGCTCCAGGGTGGAAAGAAATGAAAGACTGATGTACGTTTTGGAAGACCCATTTGTCTGAAGTGATGGCTTGCCATCCTCGATAGAAATTTCATATCATGCCTCAAACAGAGTGGATGTAAGCCAGCATGGAAATACTAAATAGGTTTTTTGGATGGTAGAGGACTGAGCTGCATGTCGCCCCTGCTGAGCTGCATGTCGCCCCTCTCCATGGCATAGTCTTGCCATGGAGAGGGTGAAATTGCTGGTGAAATTCAAAGACCCAAGAATGTGCTGTGGGTCTGCTTTCCTCAACTTGTTCCAGGACCGAAACCACTTTGCCACAAACGAAGCAGGAGCAATCAATCAGCATGACCATCAAGGATGCTTGAACATACCCAGAGAAGCCAGTTAAACTCATCCAGGCAAAGTGGTGGATTGCCACATTGACACACATTGCTCGAGCTGTATTACGAATTTCGCTGCATCATGACCATCCTGAAAGGCCTGAGTAAGGGACGCCAGAAGGACGTCTGGAACAACTGGTAAAACTTGTCCCACTGCATCTCATAGGGCATGGGTGTAGAGGCCTAGCAGGCAGCTAGTGTTCTCTCACAGGGAAGCTCTTCGAAGAGAAAATCCGCTTGCCAAATGTCTCTATTCCTTTGGAGTCCTGATCGGTGGGGAGGGAAGGTGTTGGGCTTGACCTTACTGGTGAATGCCTGCACCACCAAGCTCTCTGGAATAGGATGTTTTGTATGGAAGACTGGGTCTCCTGACGCTGGTGGCGAGGGAACTGCCTATTAATACATGGTCTGAATATGATTTTGCCAAAGTGAGTGTATGTGAGGACCTCATTAAATGGTAATAGGGTTAATGTATGTGCTTGAACAGGCTGGAGTACCTCTGTCATCACATTAGTATGTACTTTCAGAGTTGGCAACTGTAGATCTAATACTTCTAAAACCTACACATAACTCTGGTGAAAAGGATGTTTCCTCAGTGGCACGGCCACAAGGAGAAACCAGGCCAGTGTCTGAAAAAGCATTCAGGTCACAGGCATCTTGCAGTTCCTCATACCAATTTTCCTCATCATATTGGGGAATAAAACCCTCATCTTCATCAAAGTTCTCGTTGTCAGAGTCCAAGCAAAAAAGATTATGCAACGTTTGGGCCCTGCAGCGTGGTAAGGGCAAGGTATCTGAATCAGAAGGACTACTGGTCGGCTGTGCCATGGTGAGTGTCTGCCTCGGTTGAGGTTGTCTGGCATTCTGCTCGAAGTAGGACAGCACAAAACGCAGTAAGTCCTCCTCCGCATTGAAACAAGAGGGACCGGCACAGTAGGGCCAGAATCAAAATCAGCACCAGTGCGGATCCCAATACCAGTTTTAGAGGCCTAAAACAGCACTAAGGCAAACCCACTGGCGGAAGCCTGACTGGAGGCCCTTCTGGATCCTTGGGGCCCAAAGGCATACCATGGGGATCCAGTAAGGTGCCAAAAAAGCTCACCTTGGTCTCTCTGAAGGCCTGTTCTAGCTGCAGCATTCCCGAAAAACCAAAAAACTAGGGCTGAAGCGGGACTAGATTTTGAATCAGTTGCAATGGAGATCATGAGCAAGTCCAGGAGGCAGGTTGAAGTCCTTGCACCCTCTTCGGAGTTTGAGAGTGGCATATAGAGGATGATTCCTGCTTTGACTTATGATTTCTTTCTTTGACTCACCCAAAGAATTTGACAGCAATGACGATCTGCTGCATTAACAACTTTGGGAGTGGGACATTCCATTAAACTTCAACCAGTCACGAAGTTCAGTTTTGTGTTTGGTGACATAAAGCTTTGTCTCGCTGTACCGTATGGCTTCGGATTCATTTGGGTGCAATCATCACAAGTCCTGGAGTCATGCTCTGACTCCAGGCACAAAAGATATTTTGTGAATGTCTATCACAGACATCTGTTTGCAACCGTCTCTGCATAGTTTGAACCCGATTGTCTAGGGGATGACATTTTCCCATACACACTGGGAAAATGTTGATGCTGAAAGGGTCTTGAAAACCAAGGAGAAGCTACATATCTGCATCTGAAGGCACAAAAATAAAGGAACTGACGTCAGCACACATGGGTCGTGCTTTTATGTGTCTCCAGCTGTCACCTTAGGAGTGGAAAGACATAGGCACGGAACTGCGTGACATCACTTACCGGCACACAGGAGTACCTCATTAAAGTTTCCAGATCCAGTATGGCACCTCTGGAATATTCACAAGGTGAGGAATCTGTGGTTAGAAGTAGCAATCATAAAGTCTTGATTTCTTAGGGGTGAGACGAGAAGTAAAGTCCGGACAAAAGGGAAACATAGGCAGCAAGGATAGTTGAAAAGATCTACTTTAGATGATGCCCTGTCTTTGGTGATTTTCTTGAATGTGTAAGTCACTAATGATGGAACAGAACACATGTACTCTTTAAAACTTCAATAAAAGATGTGTTCACAAAAATTAACTACCTGATACAATGTGGCAACTCTACCAATAACAGATTACCATCCCTCCAGAAATAATAGATCTTTTAAGTAAATATTAATCTAGTTTATCTGATATATTTGATAGAGTTTTCGGAATGGGAGGGGTAGTGGATGAGTAGAAAGGGTACCTGCAGCAGCATTCCACTTAACCGTTTTATTCCCTATGCTGGAAATCATACCTCTTAAGAGAATGAACACCTTGGTTTGGAGGTTTTGATATGCAGGTTTCGGGGTCTATTACTGGCACAGTTCCAATGCCTATAGACACACAAATGATCCAAAAAGCACACTGTTTTTTTAAATCAAGAATGCCTGTTGTCGCATAATGGTTTAGCAAAGGAAATGGACAAGGATTGTTACCTCAAGTTTTTCTGCACCCAAGTACACCATTAAATTTATGAATACCCCATCTTGCTTGGAATGCCACAGAGGGTTGCCCACAATCAAAAAACACATCCACAGGCAGTTTGCGGTGGCAGGGGTCTTTACAGCACAACTCAAATAACAGGTTACGTCTCCCACATTTGAAGATGAAAATAGCTAAAATATACAATAATTGCAACATGAGCTACCACAATAAGGCTAACCTCCTACCATTTGGAAAACAACACAGAAGGGTGCCTTTACCTTTAAAAAAAAAAAAAGCTTCACGTAATCTGATACTAACTTCAGAAAAACTAGGAATAGAGAATAGAGCATGTTAAGGGAGCCTGGGTCTAAGCATGGCAATGCAACTGTTCAAGTATGAGAATTGATGAGCCTGGGCAACTCTTCATCAATTCAAAGCCATGTCCCGGGATGCCGTAAAACAGGACAGATCACCATAAAACCAGGAGCCAACCTAGATTACTGTAGGAGAGTAGGGTCTGCAATCCTATGATCACCCAGATTTTTGCTTTTTTGCTTCACTGGTTTACGACTTTCCCTGGCTGTGGGCCTGCTAATCAGACCCACAGCCTAGCTGTTCTCTCTAATCCAAATTGTACCCAGGTACTGAATTGGCACTGGGCCCTCTCAAGTCCCTGTACCCAGAAGTCTACCAGGGGCTGCAGCATGTATTATGCCACCCCTGGACTGACTAACTAAATCTGACAACTGGCTGCACGACAGCTGGGGCAAGGTGGTGTAATCACCCTTTGCTTTAGATATAGTATTCCTATATCTAAACCTAAATGGACACACAGATCTCCTATCAGTCACTCCTATGGCAGGCCTTAACAATCCTGAAGGCAGAGTGCTTGGAATCGTGTGAGATAGTGCTCTGGCATGAGCTGAGCCTGTCTGCGGCAATCGGGATCCATCCCTTAGCCGTTTCCATGATATCGCATACCATATACTCTTAAGTGCATTTATAATCCTCGCGGTTATATGCCAACTCTGGTATCGCTTTATCAAAACATGTCGAGTAAGGTGTCATACGAATTGGAATACTAACCCCTCGCCAATTCTGGCGACGGGGTTAGCATTCCACCCTTCTAGAGGGACCCGACATGGATGTAACCTGTAACCCCGGTTAAAGTCAAACAGAGCCTTAGCTCCACAAAATGGACGCTGCCACCGAGACACAAGTCTGCCCTCCTGCTGCTGGGAGTCCTCCCAGAGCAGGAGGCAAGGACAAAGGGTTTCCTGCCAGGGGCGGTGCTAGCACCATCCCAGACAGGATTTTGTGTATCCTAGGTAGGCAGGGCTTCAGAGGAAGGTGACTGCAAGTGGCACCCCGGTGCTCACTGTGCATAGGCCGGCTGAAACCAGTTCCAGGGGCACTCCAGCCCCTGGCCTGGGGAAAGCCCGCCAAAGGAGAGGGGTGTAACCACCCCCCTCCTAGTCCCACCCATAGGGCAGGACTTAGTCGCGTGCCAGCCCCTTTTTGCAGGATAAAGGTAGGACCTGGCCCCCTTCCAAATCAGATCATCTTTGAATCCTGAAACTACTTTCTTCAAGAAGGAACTCAAGACTCTTCCTAAGATTTCTCCCTTGTGACTAAGGAGTAGTCACCCTGCAGCAGCAGGCACCAACCAAGCATCGCGGTTTGTTGCCAGTCTCTCCTTCGGATCAAGACTGCTCCAGCACGACGAGAACCGGCTTCCCTGGCACCTCTGACCTCAACCTACATCATCAGCCCAGCTGTGATCCGTGGGTGTGACGAGACCTCGAGGGACCGGCCATCTTCAGAACTGCACAACGCTTGTCCAGCACGACGCCTGAGTGACCCTCGACTGAGTGCCTGGGGGTAAGAGAAGCCCCGACCCTGAGCAGCTCCAGCACCGAAGTCCAGCCCCCCTGCATCCACGAGATCGGCGTGGGGCCCTTCTGCTTTTTGCTGCTCACCGCGTTGTCCAGGTCGCTGCCCGTTGGCTAGTGGCCCCCTCACGACGCTCCACGACAACTAACACTGCTGGTCTGGTTGCTCCAGACTAGCCCGTGCTCCCCTCCAAAAGAGGAGCACCCTGGACCCTCCTGGTCCACTCAAGACGCCATTTTAGGTCCACCGCGTGGGCCTTGCATTTGCCAAGACTTGTTGCCCAATCCTGGGTCCAGCGACGTCGACAGCAAGAACCTTCGTGGGACAGCTCGCACCTCCATCCTGGTCGCCGACAACGCCTCCTGGTCGAAGAGACTGCAGAGCCCAGCAGCGCCCACTCACCTGACTGCGGTGACTTCGCCCGGTGCCATCCTGGTGCCCACTTAATCACTGGCTAGTGATTCAGAACTTGGTCCCCTCTGCTTTCAGGTTTTCTTCTTCCCTGATCCAGGCTTGGATCTCTTCGAACTTTTCTTCACTGGCCGCCTGCCAGCAACAACTTCTTCAGGCTCCTGGTCCGTCAACGTGGGTTTCCGACGCAACTTGAACCCTATGCAGCCGCAGCCCCTGGGCTAGGTAAATCCAGCACTCCGGTGCCCCAGCATAGTCCAACACTCCAAGTGGTCGGATCCACTCCCGTTTTCGTCCCAGCTAGTCGGGTTCGCCCGAGAACAGTAACTTTGTGAATTCTAGCCTCCTGCTAGTAATCTAAAGGTTCAGTAGTCCAGTCCTAGCGATCCCAAAGCCTCTGAGAATCGTTACTTACCTGCTAGTAATTCGCATTCCACTTTTGTAGTATATGGTTTTTCGTGCCCCTCGGGCATTTGTGTAAATTGTGCGACTTGAAGTATTTTTATAAGAGTTTTGTTGTGTGCTTAGCTCCCTGTCTCATAAAGAGCCAGGGTAGTCTTGTTATAAATAAATACACTGTTTATTTTCATAACAACTTGTGTGGTGTCCTTTCACTGGGTGTTCAAGGGGTAATGTGATGGTAAAACAGCTGGCTTAACACGCCCTCTAGAGTCTTAGCCTTAGACTGCTCGTATCCATGCTACTAGGATAGCTGGTCTATAAGGTTGACTTACAACCAATCATCAATAAGGGTTGTTTGGACTGATACATAGCGATCACTAGAATAGTGAGCACTGCATATCAGGCCAACTTCTCACATTGGTGAGCAGCGGTTGGGATTTGAGCTTGCTGTTGTTTTACCACACATATCCTAAGAATATCTTGTGAAAGATCACATAAGTACTAAGGTACATATAACTTAGCTTAGAATACTCTGAGTTCTACTGAACCAGCCGTTGTAGCTCCTAGGGCCTAGCACACCCTAAACTACAACTCTGGCAAGGGATCAGTAGGCAAACATATAGTGTAGGTAAGTGCACCACTTACACCTCACTAGAAAAGCATGTCTACCCAAGGAGAATCTACTGAGACTCCCCTTGTGGATATTGACCCTCCACAGGTCAAATCAAGATATGCAGCTCTCAGTTTCCAGGAGATGAGACAAGTGTGTACCTCCAGGAAACTGAAACAGGGGTCTAACCCCACCATTCCCTTTTTAATAGGTCTCTTAGAGACTTATGATGCGAGAAAGATTTCTCAGCTAGATGGGAATATGCCAGCCTTAGAGGGTACCTCTGGGGATCCAGACCTCCCCAACACTGCCAATGCAGTTGAGGAGGAGGATCAAGAGGAACTCTCTGGGGACGAGGTAGACAAAGGTCTTGAGGTAGTCAGAAGGCTAACTAGGGCCAACTTAGACTTGCTTGGGCTAGGATCTGGGGGACCCCCAGTACTGACCCTAAGTAGGCCTAACCTTGGAGTTAGGAGAGATAGATCTCTTTCTATGGACTCCAATAGATCTCTGCACTCTAATGCCTCTTCTCAGAGGAGAAGGAACTCTCCCCAGAGGAGATTGACTTCCTGTAGGAGAGTAGGGTCTGCAATCATATGATCACCCAGATTTTTGCTTTTTGCTGCACTGGTTTACGACTTTCCCTGGCTGTGGGCCTGCTAATCAGACCCACAGCCTAGCTGTTCTCTCTATCCAAATTGTACTCAGGTACTGAATTGGCACTGGGCCCTCTCCAAGTCCCTGTACCCAGGGCTGAGGTGCACCCAGAAGTCTCCCAGGGGCTGAAGCATGTATTGTGCCACCCCTGGACTGACTAACTAAACTGACACAACTGGCTGCACGACAGCTGGGGCAAGGTGGTGTACTCACCCTTTGCTTTAGATATAGTATACCTATATCTAACCCTAAAATGGACACACAGATCTCCTATCAGTCACTCCTATGGCAGGCCTTAACAATCCTGAAGGCAGAGTGCTTGGAATCGTGTGAGATGGTGCTCTGGCATGAGCTGAGCCTGTCTGCGGCTTTCGGGATCTATCCCTTAGCCGTTTCCATGATATCGCATACCATATACTCTTAAGTGCATTATAATCCTCGCGGTTATATGCCAACTCTGGTATCGCTTTATCAAAACATGTCGAGTAAGGTGTCATACGAATTGGAATACTAACCCCTCGCCAATTCTGGCGACGGGGTTAGCATTCCACCCTTCTAGAGGGACACGACATGTATGTAACCTCTAACCCCGGTTAAAGTCAAACAGAGCCTCAGCTCCACAAAATGGATGCTGCTACCGAGACACAAGTCTGCCCTCCTGCTGCTGGGAGTCCTCCCAGAGCAGGAGATAAGGACAAAGGGTTTCCTGCCAGGGGCGGTGCCAGCACCGTCCCAGACAGGATTTTGTGTATCCTAGGTAGGCAGGGCTTCAGAGGAAGGTGACTGCAAGTGGCACCCCGGTGCTCACTATGCATAGGCCGGCTTGAACCAGTTCCAGGGACACTCCAGACCCTGAGCTGGGGAAAAGCCCGCCAAGGAAGTGGGTGTAACCACCCCCCTCCTGGTCCCACCCATAGGGCAGGACCTAGTCGCGTGCCAGCCCCCTTTTCCCAGATAAAGGTAGGAGCAGGCCCCCTTCCAAATTAGATCATCTTTGGAATCAAGATACGACTTTCTGCGAAAGGACTTCAAGATTTCCTTCTTCAAGATTCTCCCTTGTGACTAAGGAGTAGTCACCCTGCATCCGCAGGCACCATCGCAAGAACACTGCGGTCTGCTGTAAGTCCTTCCTCCGGAATCCGACTGCCCAGCTCGACAAGACCCGGCTTCCCTGGCACCTCCGACCTCTACTCACCTCTACAGCCAAGCTGAGAACCGTGAGTGCGACGAGACCTCAAGGGACCGACTATTGCCAAGACTGCACGACTTCTGCACAGCAAGCCCGCCGAGTAATTTCCTGGCGAGTGCTTTGGGGTCCGAGAAGCCCCGACCCTGAGCAGCTCCAGCACCGAAGAGCAGCCCCCCCAGCATCTCCACGATCGGCGTGGGGCCCTTCTGCTTTTTGCTGCTCACAACGTTGTTTGGCTCCTAGCCCGCTGGCTTGTGGCCTTCTGAACGACGCCCGACGACATCACTGCTGCTGGTCTGGTTGCTCCAGACTGGCTCTTGCTCCCTTCCAGAAGAGGAGCACCCCGGACCCTCCTGGTCCACTCAAGACGCCATTTTGAGTCCACAGCGTGGGCTTGAATTAGCCAAGGCTTTGTTGCCCAATCCTGGGTTCTTCGACGCCGACAGCTTCATCCATCGTGGGACAGCTCGCCTCTCCATCCTGGTCGCCGACAACGCCTCCTGGTCCGTGAGATCTGCAGAGCCAGCGTCGCCCACTCACCTAGTCGAGGTGACTACCATCCGGTGCCCTCCTGGTGCCCACTGACTACTGGCTAGTAGTCACGAACTTGGTCCCCTCTGCTTTCAGGTGTCATCCATCTTCCAGATCCAGGCTTGGATCAACTCGAACTATCTTCAACTGGTCGCCTGCCAGCATCTTTCTTCCAGGCTCCTGGTCCGGCAACAAGGATTCCCGACGTCTTTTGAGACATATGCAGCTGCAGCCCCTGGGCTAGGTAACTTCGGCATTTCGGTGCCCCAGCATAGCCTCACTATCCACGGGTCAGGATCCACTGTCGTTTTCTCCCTACCAGGTCGGGTTCGCCCGTGAACACTAACTTTGCATTTACTAGCTATCATAGACTTTGTCCCGCATCCCGCGTGAGAGTGCACACTCTGCACCCGAGTCCCCTAGGCCTCCTAGAAGTAATCTAACGATTCCCTAGTCAAGTCCTAGCGATTCCAAAGCCTATTAGTACTGTACTTACCTGCTAGTAATTTCGCATTCCACTTTGAGAGTATATGGTTTTCCGTGCCCCTCGGGCATTTGTATATACTGTGCTAACTTAAGTATTTTCGTAAGAGTTTTGTTGTGTGCCTAGCACCCTGTCCTCATAAAGAGTACAGGGTTGTTGTGATTCTAATAAATACACTGTTTATTTTCATAACACTTGTGTGGTGTCCTTTCACTGGGTGTTCAAGGGGTAATGTGATGGTAAAACAGCTGGCTTAACACGCCCTCTAGAGTCTTAGCCTTAGACTGCTCGTATCCATGCTACTAGGATAGCTGGTCTATAAGGTTGACTTACAACCAATCATCAATAAGGGTTGTTTGGACTGATATATAGTGATCACTAGAATAGTGAACACTGCACATCAGGCCAACTTCTCACACTTCCCCTCAGAGAATGGAGCATGAAGCTAGGATGAGACAGGCTACTCTGAGGATTGAAAGGGAAGAACTTGCCCTGGCCAAAGAGAAGCTTGCCTTTGCTAGAGAGCAGCAGATGAGTGGGTTAGCTCCCACTGGTGGCAGCAATCTCCCAAGAGATAGAGAGAAGGGTTTAGATACTAAACACCTGACTAAGATAGTGCCCCCCTTTAAACAAGGGGATGACATCCAGAAATGGATGGCTGCTTTGGAGAGGGCCTGCACTGTGCAGTACATTCCCCAGAGTCAGTGGGCAGCTATACTGTGGCTCTCCTTTGATGGTAAAGGTAGCGATAAGCTCCTCACTACAAGAGTAGAGGATGCTAACAATTACCAGGTCCTGAAAAGTACACTGGTTGATGGGTTTGGTTTAACCACTGAGCAGTACAGGTTGCTGTTCAGAGACACCCAGAAAACTCAGTCTCAGGACTGGTCTGACTTTGTGGATTGTGCCACTAAGGCTTTGGAAGGCTGGTTGCTGGGTAGCAAGGTTACTGATTACACAGGGTTGTACAATCTCATGATGAGAGAACAAATTTTAAATAATTGTCAGAACCAGTTGTTGCACCAGCACCTTGTTGATTCAGATCTGACCTCTCCCCAAGAATTGGGAAAGAAGGCAGACAAATGGGTCAGAACAAGGATCAAGCAGAACCAGAACCAGAACCAGGGTGGTCAGAAGAAAGCAGACCAGAAGGGTAATGCTAAGAGTGAACAAAATGACCAGAAGTCTTCACCAGGTCACCAACAAACCAAAGAGGGTGGGGGTCAGGCTTCCCAGAAGAAGAAGACTCAAGAAGGCCAGTCAAAAAGGTGGTGCCAGTACTGTAAAAGTAAGTCTCACTGGTTTAGTGAGTGCACCAAAAGAGGAGGACAAACTCCTACCACTACAGCCCCTAAGGCAACTGCACCCCCTAGTACAGTCAGTAGTGGTAGTGTGCCTCCCAAGGCAATAGTTGGGTTAACCTTGGGAACTGAGGGGTCTGACAACTTAGTTGGCACACTCACTCAGGCTGTCCTTGTCTGTACAGGGGATATGGATATATCCCCTGATATAAGTCCCAATACTTTGGGCAAATACAGGCAGACACCTTTGATTAATGGCAAGATGGCTCAGGCCTATAGGGACACTTGTGCCAGTGTCACCATGGTGACACCTAACTTTGTGGACCCTGGACAGATCATGCCAGGTACAGATTTCCTGGTGACCAATGCCAGCAACGTCACTACCAGTCATAGTATGGCAATTGTGGCTTTCTCCTGGGGTGGAGTGAAGGGTCAAAAGAAAGTTGTAGTCAGTTCAGACCTCCCAGTTGATTGTTTGTTGGGCAATGATTTGGAGTCATCACTATGGTCAGAAGTGGAGCAGAGGACTCACATGGAAATGTTAGGCTTGCCAGCACATGTGCTTGCTGTGACTAGGTCACAGGCCAGAAGATGCCCCACTGAACAGGTGCTGGATCCTGAAAGAATGGACCAGACACCTTCCAAGAAGAAGAGCAGTAGGGTAAAGGCTTTGCCTTCCCCCTTGCCCCAGGTTGAGGATCAAGTCTCTGAGGAGGCTGATCTGAGAGAGCTGAGGGAAACTGAGCCTAAAGAGCTTGAACTTGATCAAGTTGAGTTTCTGGGCTCAGGGGGACCCTCCAGAGAAGACCTGGGGAAGGCACAGTTAGACTGCCCTTCCCTTGAACCCCTCAGACAGCAGGCTGCTGCTGAGGCTGCAGGGAATACCACAGGTGCCCACAGGGTATACTGGGAAGATGGACTCCTGTACTCTGAGTCAAGAGACCCCAAGCCTGGTGCAACCAGGAGGCTGGTCATCCCCTTGTCTCTGGAGGTTTTCTTCTCACCTTGGCCCATGAGATTCCCCTTGCAGGTCATTTAGGTCAGACAAAGACTTGGGACAGGCTTGTCTCACACTTTCACTGGCCCCACATGAATGAGAATACCAAGGAGTTTTGTCGCTCCTGTGTCACTTGCCAAGCCAGTGGTAAGTCAGGTGGCACAACAAAGGCCCCCCTCATACCACTACCTGTGGTGGGGGTTCCCTTTGAAAGGGTGGGGATTGACATTGTTGGTCCAATGGAACCCCAGAGAGCATCAGGGCACAAGTTTATACTGGTGGTGGTGGATCATGCCACCAGGTATCCTGAAGCTATTCCACTTAGGACCACTACAGCACCTGTAGTGGCAAGGGCCCTAGTTGGAGTGTTCTCCAGAGTGGGCTTCCCTAAGGAGGTCGTTTCTGACAGAGGTACAAACTTCATGTCAGGATATCTGACTGCAATGTGGAAGGAGTGTGGTGTGAACTACAAGTTCACCACACCCTACCACCCACAATGCAATGGGCTTGTTGAGAGATTCAACAGGACCCTCAAAGGGATGATTCATGGACTACCTGAAACTCTTAGGAGAAAATGGGATGTCCTGATCCCCTGCCTCTTGTTTGCTTACAGAGAGGTCCCACAGAAGGGGGTTGGCTACAGCCCCTTTGAGCTTCTGTATGGGCATCCTGTAAGAGGACCCCTGTGTTTGGTGAAGGAAGGATGGGAGAGACCTCTCAAAAAGCCTGCAACCAACATAGTGGACTATGTACTTGGTCTCCGCTCCAGGATGGCTGAGTATATGGAAAAGGCATCTAAAAACCTGGAGGCCAGCCAAGAACTACAAAAAGCTTGGCATGACCAAAAGGCTGTCCTGACTGTGTACAAGCCTGGACAGAAGGTGTGGGTGCTGGAGCCAGTGGCCCCAGCAGCTCTCAAAGACAAATGGTCTGGGCCCCACACCATCATCGAGCAAAAGGGAGAGGTTACCTACTTGGTGGACCTTGGAACTCCCAGGAGCCCTCTCAGAGTGCTCCATGTAAACAAGCTCAAGGCATATGTTCACAGGAAGGACATGAGCTTGCTCATGGCCACAGATGAGGGACAGGAGGAAGAGAGTGACCCTCTCCCAGACCTGCTCACTCAGAATCCTGATGATGGATCAGTAGATGGTGTTGTCTTTTGTGGCAGCCTCACTGAGCATCAGCAACAGGATTGCAGGCAAGTTCTGCAATCCTTCAGACATATGTTCTCTCTGACACCCAGCCAAACTGATTGGTGTACCCATGATATTGACACTGGAGACAGTCTGCCTGTCAAGAGTAAAATCTACAGACAGCCTGATCATGTTAGAGACTGCATCAAAACAGAGGTGCAGAAAATGTTGGAGCTGGGAGTCATTGAGCCCTCAGATAGCCCTTGGGCTAGCCCAGTAGTTCTAGTGCCAAATCCTCACACCCAGGGTGGTAAGAAAGAGATGAGGTTTTGCGTAGACTACAGAGGCCTCAATGCAGTCACTAAGACTGATGCCCACCCAATACCAAGAGCAGATGAACTTATAGATAGATTGGCTTCTGCCAAATACTTAAGTACATTTGATTTGACAGCTGGGTATTGGCAAATCAGGTTAGCTGAGGAGGCCAAACCCAAGACAGCATTTTCTACCCCTGGTGGGCATTATCAATTTGTGGTAATGCCCTTTGGTTTGAAAAATGCACCTGCCACCTTCCAAAGGTTGGTGAATCAAGTCCTCACTGGGCTGGATGACTTCTGTGCAGCATATCTTGACGATATTGCTGTCTTTAGCTCCACCTGGGAGGATCACCTGGTCCACCTGAGGAAAGTGTTAGAGGCCCTGCAAAAGGCAGGCCTCACTATCAAGGCCACTAAGTGCCAGATAGGGCAGACACAGGTTGTATACCTGGGCCACCTTGTAGGTGGAGGCCAGGTTCAGCCATTGGAGAGTAAGATACAGGCCATCCAGGACTGGGCTCCTCCAATCACCCAGACTCAGGTTCGAGCTTTCTTGGGCCTGACTGGTTATTACAGGAAGTTTGTCAGAAATTATGGGTCCATAGTGACCCCTCTTAATGACCTGACAAGCAAGAAGATGCCAAAGGAAGTTCAGTGGACAGCAAGCTGTCAGAAAGCCTTCAATGACCTAAAACAGGCCATGTGCACAGCACCTATCCTTAAGAGTCCAGATTACTCCAAGCCATTCATTGTCCAAACAGATGCTTCTGAGTTGGGTGTGGGAGCTCTTCTGTCTCAGCTGAATTTTGATGGTAATGACCAGCCTATTGCTTTCATTAGCAGGAGGCTGACCCCCAGAGAGAAAAATTGGTCAGCTATTGAGAGGGAGGCCTTTGCTGTGGTTTGGGCCCTGAAGAAGCTGAGGGCCTACTTGTTTGGTACTCACTTCACCATTCAGACCGACCATAAGCCCCTCTTGTGGCTAAATCAGATGAAGGGTGAAAACCCCAAACTGCTTAGGTGGTCCATTTCCCTACAGGGGATGGATTTTACAGTGGAGCATAGACCTGGTACTGATCACAGCAATGCTGATGGGCTCTCCAGGTATTTCCACTTAGAGCAAGAAGACTCACCTGGTCAAGGTTAGTTTATTGTCCCAAAGTTTGGGGGGGGGGTCATGTAGGAGAGTAGGGTCTGCAATCCTATGATCACCCAGATTTTTGCTTTTTTGCTTCACTGGTTTACGACTTTCCCTGGCTGTGGGCCTGCTAATCAGACCCACAGCCTAGCTGTTCTCTCTAATCCAAATTGTACCCAGGTACTGAATTGGCACTGGGCCCTCTCAAGTCCCTGTACCCAGGGCTGAGGTGCACCCAGAAGTCTCCCAGGGGCTGCAGCATGTATTATGCCACCCCTGGACTGACTAACTAAATCTGACACAACTGGCTGCACGACAGCTGGGGCAAGGTGGTGTAATCACCCTTTGCTTTATATATAGTATTCCTATATCTAAACCTAAATGGACACACAGATCTCCTATCAGTCACTCCTATGGCAGGCCTTAACAATCCTGAAGGCAGAGTGCTTGGAATCGTGTGAGATAGTGCTCTGGCATGAGCTGAGCCTGTCTGCGGCGTTCGGGATCCATCCCTTAGCCGTTTCCATGATATCGCATACCATATACTCTTAAGTGCATTATAATCCTCGCGGTTATATGCCAACTCTGGTATCGCTTTATCAAAACATGTCGAGTAAGGTGTCATACGAATTGGAATACTAACCCCTCGCCAATTCTGGCGACGGGGTTAGCATTCCAGCCTTCTAGAGGGACCCGACATGGATGTAACCTGTAACCCCGGTTAAAGTCAAACAGAGCCTTAGCTCCACAAAATGGATGCTGCCACCGAGACACAAGTCTGCCCTCCTGCTGCTGGGAGTCCTCCCAGAGCAGGATGCAAGGACAAAGGGTTTCCTGCCAGGGGCGGTGCTAGCACCGTCCCAGACAGGATTTTGTGTATCCTAGGTAGGCAGGGCTTCAGAGGAAGGTGACTGCAGGTGGCACCCCGGTGCTCACTGTGCATAGGCCGGCTGAAACCAGTTCCAGGGGCACTCCAGCCCCTGGCCTGGGGAAAGCCCGCCAAAGGAGAGGGGTGTAACCACCCCCCTCCTAGTCCCACCCATAGGGCAGGATTTAGTCGCGTGCCAGCCCCTTTTTGCAGGATAAAGGTAGGACCTGGCCCCCTTCCAAATCAGATCATCTTTGAATCCTGAAACTACTTTCTTCAAGAAGGAACTCAAGACTCTTCCTAAGATTTCTCCCTTGTGACTAAGGAGTAGTCACCCTGCAGCAGCAGGCACCAACCAAGCATCGCGGTTTGTTGCCAGTCTCTCCTTCGGATCAAGACTGCTCCAGCACGACGAGAACCGGCTTCCCTGGCACCTCTGACCTCAACCTACATCATCAGCCCAGCTGTGATCCGTGGGTGTGACGAGACCTCGAGGGACCGGCCATCTTCAGAACTGCACGACGCTTGTCCAGCACGACACCTGAGTGACCCTCGACTGAGTGCCTTGGGGTAAGAGAAGCCCCGACCCTGAGCAGCTCCAGCACCGAAGTCCAGCCCCCCTGCATCCACGAGATCGGCGTGGGGCCCTTCTGCTTTTTGCTGCTCACCGCGTTGTCCAGGTCGCTGCCCGTTGGCTAGTGGCCCCCTCACGACGCTCCACGACAACTAACACTGCTGGTCTGGTTGCTCCAGACTAGCCCGTGCTCCCCTCCAAAAGAGGAGCACCCTGGACCCTCCTGGTCCACTCAAGACGCCATTTTAGGTCCACCGCGTGGGCCTTGCATTTGCCAAGACTTGTTGCCCAATCCTGGGTCCAGCGACGTCGACAGCAAGAACCTTCGTGGGACAGCTCGCACCTCCATCCTGGTCGCCGACAACGCCTCCTGGTCCGAGAGACTGCAGAGCCCAGCAGCGCCCACTCACCTGACTGCGGTGACTTCGCCCGGTGCCATCCTGGTGCCCAATTAATCACTGGCTAGTGATTCAGAACTTGGTCCCCTCTGCTTTCAGGGTTTCTTCTTCCCTGATCCAGGCTTGGATCTCTTCGAACTTTTCTTCACTGGCCGCCTGCCAGCAACTTCTTGTTCAGGCTCCTGGTCCGTCAACGTGGGTTTCCGACGCAACTTGAACCCTATGCAGCCGCAGCCCCTGGGCTAGGTAAATCCAGCACTCCGGTGCCCCAGCATAGTCCAACACTCCAAGTGTTCGGATCCACTCCCGTTTTCGTCCCAGCTAGTCGGGTTCGCCCGAGAACAGTAACTTTGTGAATTCTAGCTTCCATAGACTTTGTCCCGCATCCCGCGTGAGAGTGCACACTCTGCACCCGAGTTCCCTAGGCCTCCTGCTAGTAATCTAAAGGTTCAGTAGTCCAGTCCTAGCAATCCCAAAGCCTCTGAGAATTGTTACTTACCTGCTAGTAATTCGCATTCCACTTTTGTAGTATATGGTTTTTCGTGCCCCTCGGGCATTTGTGTAAATTGTGCGACTTGAAGTATTTTTATAAGAGTTTTGTTGTGTGCTTAGCTCCCTGTCTCATAAAGAGCCAGGGTAGTCTTGTTATAAATAAATACACTGTTTATTTTCATAACAACTTGTGTGGTGTCCTTTCACTGGGTGTTCAAGGGGTAATGTGATGGTAAAACAGCTGGCTTAACACGCCCTCTAGAGTCTTAGCCTTAGACTGCTCGTATCAATGCTACTAGGATAGCTGGTCTATAAGGTTGACTTACAACCAATCATCAATAAGGGTTGTTTGGACTGATACATAGTGATCACTAGAATAGTGAGCACTGCATATCAGGCCAACTTCTCACAATTACCTAAACAATTTTCATCTCATAACTAATCTTTAATTTCGAGCAAAATTCCTAGAAAGTTGCAGAGTCACAACTCGAACAATCCATTCAAGAATAGAGCTACTTAATGATCTACATTCTAGATTCACATCTAGATGGACGTAGCACAGAAACAGCTACCCTCCAAATTCTGGGTGATGTGCTACAATGAACTGATTTTGGTGATTCATATCTGTAGGAAGCTAGCTCTCTATATAATGCACCAAAATGAGGTACACTGGGCACAAAGTTCAGGCAAACCCCAGAGGAATTACAGAGGCACAAATGACGCCTCAAATTCACTCTTTTGTGATAGTGTGGCCGAGCAGTTAGGCCTATCAGAGGGTAGTGCTAAGCATTAATTGCATACATGTAGGTAGTAAATGATACACACTGAAAGAAATCTGACTCCAATTCATAAAAATAACACCTACATTTATATAAATTTAGATACCAAGATCATCTGGTAAGTGCAATTTTTGGATCTGTAACGTTATCCGATAGAGTAAACATGTATTGCATTCGGGCACTTAGCAGCGATTTATGGGACTGTTCTTCATGACTTAAGACGAGTACAGGGCAAGATCGAAGGCCACACCAAAAGGTCACCTCAGGAGACTCTGGGGCATCGGGGTTCAGAGGTGTGTCATGGCGTCGGGTGTCCCATTCACTTCAATGGGAGAACGGTCCGGTTCCGTTGGTACTGGGGAACCAGTCTTGGTGAACCCACAGGGGAGTCAACCCTTGGGATCCTCAGGCATGCAGGGACATCCTTGGTCCAAATATCCTCGTACTTTAGGGCTCGGGTGCAGAGGTGTCTTTTGGCGCCTGATCCAGTGCTGGAGTTTCTCGCTGTTAGGGGGGCCGGCACAAACAGGCTGCAGGTGGCGACTGGAATCATCCCCTCCTTCAAAGTCAGGTTCTGGAGCATGAGTGCATAGATGCTTTGAGGTGTCAGCAGTCACAGATTCACTCTTTTACTTTGTCTCTGCTGCAGAGGGGCAAAGAGGAGAGCTGGGCCATTCATGATGTGGGTCTCACTGTCCCTGAAGTGCCTCGACATGCTGGTCAGTCATCATTGGTATCCGGATTGGACACAACAAGCTGTGGATTCAGCAAGGGGTCCAGTACATCAGTGATTGGTACTGTGTGATACTGGTCGGTTCTGGCATCCCCACATTTGGAGGGAGGACGGATCTGACATGTACGGGCACCGCTCCCTCTTTCTGGGAAGCCGCTATGTCAGTATTCCCCAAGGCGGCAGGTCGATGTACAGGGTCTTGCTTCCTTGGTGCCTGCGACTGCAGTGGAGTAGCTCCTCTACTCGACGGCAATTTGCAAAACACTGGTAGCCCTCAGAGTTTCTTGGAGTCTGAACAGTAGCAAGAAGAGTCGGAAGCAACAAGCAGACTGGCAGCGTTGGCTCCAAGTCAGTCGTGCTCTTCAGTTCTCAGGTCTGAAGCCTTCTCAATCCACTCCTTTTGTGTCAGTCAAAATCAGAAATCTTGGAATCAGGGTGTAATCAGTCTGACGCAGATCCTGGTACTTCCAATATGGCCGACACATCTTTCCACACAGAATATTCATTTCCTGTTCTAGTGGATCCTAGGAACTTCGGAAGACCACAGCCGGAGTCCTGGAATTTAAGGGCCGGAGTCCAGGATGACGGCGCAACGCTGATGACGGAGGTTCCAGCTGGAAACAAGGACGCCGCAGGAGGGTGTCAAAATGGAGCGGGAGAGGAGCCTGACGCTCTGACCGAATAAGGAAGGACTACGGGAGGAAGAGGAAGACCGGAGGAGAAGATTCGATCCCCTGCGCCATCCCAAAGTCCGACGAAGCTGGAGGACACAGGGTCTGCAGGACAGGAGGACCCACTCTAGGAGCAACCAGGAAACCGGACGCTGGAACTCCCCACACCATGTCCAGGAGGGTCATGGTTTAAGGCAAGTGCCGAACGTGCAGTTCTTTTCTTTTAAAAGCTGGTGGGTGGGAATGCGCGCTGCACCCAAACAAGCATAAACACTGCTCACACCTATCACTAAGAAATGTCACGCAAGGACAGCACAGGTGTGGTGAAGGGAGTAATAGCCTTGCCCTTTAGATAAAACAAGCCTGACCTGACATATTTTTCAACCTTTTCTTTCAAGGGGTATCCCAGCAATGACGTGAGAACCCAGGAACAAGGGAGAAAGCCTCAAAAAGAAGGAACTCAGTTTGTTTTTGCTTTGTTTAAAGAAACCTAGACACTCTTTCACGCCCGCCAGACTTGCCTATTAATATCATTTGTTATACACATATATACATATAATTCCAAACAAGAAAGGAAATTGGAAATAAAAAGGATTCCCTACCTTTGCCTGAGGACTGTTTTGTCTATCTAGAGAGAGAGAGAGAGAGAGGTGGGGCGGCAAAGGAAGACGACGACCACACAAGGGATCCCATACATTCTAAATTTAAGGGGAGTTAGAGGGAGTGAGGGGTAGTAGCCAATGGTTTACTCCCCCCTCGGGGTCACTATAACCCCGAGATGACCACTTCTTTTGGGGATTGGGTATTACCCTCTTCCAGAATTCCTAATTCCATCACACACAAGATGGTGGAATCTCTAAAGCTATATTCGCTTCCAGCAGGTGTGTCCAGCCCGGCAGTGCCACATACCTCCTGCATAGCTAATTTTCCTGCTTGTTCTGATGCCAGATGGCCCACAGCAGGGGGGTTGGCACTCTCTCCTGTGAGGGAAGCCAGATTAGCATACCAAAAGCAGTGGGCTATTTGAATCTCCCTGCCTTGGAAAGCAAATGTTACTAGCCTTCCTGGAGGAGGAGGTGATAACACCTCTCTCCAGCGCAGACATTGTTCCTGACCTCCAAAGAGCAAAGGCTCTCACCCTTGGGGATTAGAAACGCATCTGTGGTTGAGGACTGGACTGGAGCAGTCAGCCAGCACACTAGAGGGCTTGTAGGTTTCAGGGACTACGTCTAAGTACACTATGGGTTCATGTATTAGTAAATCCATCACTGGAATCAGTGTGGGTTTATTAACGCAAGGTGTTTGATACCAAACACCACAGGTTTCAGTGAAGCTATTGTGTGGCTGGAGAACTCGTTTTGCCCAGTGTCCAGTACATACCTTAAGATGGGTTCCCTGTATACTTGTACTGGAAGTAATGGAACTGGCCAGCACAGAGGTATATCTGCTCAAGCAGAGAGGTCCTCACATGTAATCCTTTCCTTAGGCTGATAAGGCCTGCTGTAGGGGAGACTTAAATATTACATGCAGTGTTTATGGGGACATGGCACACAAGCTTGTTATGTTGTGTTTTCCGTTTTTAGAGCACCTTGTCACACAGCCTACTGAGTTTGGTGACGGGTCCCTTAGAGTGGCACAAGCCATGCTGTGCCACTCTCAGAATCATTTAAAATGGTTAATCACAAGACATTGCTTAACACACTTAGGGGCAGAATGGTTATAAATAACACAATTCTTAACAAGAGATAGTCAAAACGCTGATGGCGGACGGCTGAACAGCTGAAACCCAAGGAAAACCATCGAGCCGTAGCCGCAGCAGCCGCTGAGGGAAGTCACAGAGCGGAGCTGCACATCTTCGGAGCGCCGGGGGAGCCTGAGAGGGGACCAGAGCTGCACTCCCCATGAGCCGACCAAAACCGAGCGTCGCATAATTATCGCTCCACCACCGCTCAAAATTGCACCGATTCACACGAGCGAAAACGCCGGCCCTCGGCAGCCGCAGCTGCAGCCGTCACCTTTACTTTCAATTGCCCCAGCTGATTCTCCACCGAGGGAGGGCCCTCCATAGCAACGGTAAGCCGGGCTGCTCCTTCCCTCCCAGAGTGGCAGCAAGCGCAGCTGCCTCTAGGCGGCGGCTGCATCAAGTGAGAGCCCTCGACAGGTCCATAGAGGAGGCCTGACTAGGTCAGGGGGAGCCTGCGACCTGTCCTGTGAGCCCCGCTTGCCTCAACCATTTCCACGCGGATCTGCCTGCCCTCCACTACCCTCACCTCTGCCCTGACCTTTCGGCTCAGGTGGGGGACAGGGCGCATCTGGTTACACCAAAGAAGCACGAAAACCACTTTTGCCACTAGCTCAAGCACCACCTTAAAGGAGAATTGACAGACCTTGCATCCCCCACAAAGTAAGAGGGGAGAGAGCGGAGAGGGTGACAAGCAACAAAAGGCAATAAAAGGGCAAGAGGGGCCTTGTCCCAGACTCAGAGCAGCTGCCTACTAGCGGGAAGCCAAACCCCAGCAGGTCACCTGGCACATGGGGCCCAAAAGGAAGGGCCGATTGTTCACGACCCCGGAAAAAAGCCCCACGATTCATCTGCTCATCAACAGGACAACAACACGGTTTACGAAGAGCAAATCACTAACAGACAGCTTAAATGAAAAGCCGCAAGAGGCTGATCAAAGGGGTTCGATAAGAAACTTTTTAATTAAAAAAATGACCCCCTCAGTAGCAACTATGGCACCACCCAGGTCGCTCTCCCAGACGTCCCATACCCGGCCCAAGATAGCAGCACTAATGAATATAGTAGACGATCGTCCAATTCCACCCGCATATTCAAGGATGAGACCTCCCCCTGCGAGGAACTTAGGACCAACCAGTAAAAGGCCAGCATAGCCTACGAGCAGCCCCACCTAAAGCAACCAGTAGGACAATCCAGGGGCGGAACCCCCCTTTGTCCACGGACAATGGGCAGGACACCATAACCAGCAAGACTATCGATACAGCTCTGCCCAAAGGCGGCTCCACAGTAACGACAACAGTGCAAATCCATCAGCCCAAAGACCTTGGCCCATACCTTCAGACCACGGAGACAAGTGACCCCCAATTTGAATCCAAAAACCCCAAACCAACGGACTCCCAGCCAGATCTCCTGGCCCCAGTGTCCCCAGTGGCTGGGGAGCTTACAGTCTCATTCCTCCACAACCTTGAACAAAATATCGAAAGAACACTCGATCTAACTCCAAACCTGTCGTGGCCTCTAGTGTCCCCATGGGCCCGAACACAAAAGTTGACTACCTCGCTTGCAACAGCAGCGCTGACACGACTTCATAGAAATCATTCCCGACTGAGACAAACAGTGCCACTAATAAAGCCCTCCTGTGGCAATCGACGAAGATGGAAGTACAAATAGACCTTCTACAAGCAATTGCAGGGCGTCTAGCAGACATAAGCTCCAAGGTGGAGGTCCTAGACAACAGATCTCCCAACATGTGGTTTCCAACCGGGGTGACTGCTCCTGCCGCTGTTTAAATCTTATCGAGAAGTGGACCTCCCTTCCTGAGGTCCTAGCTGATATAGTTGAACTAGCACAAGGGAGTATGGCGGCACCGACTTTAAACAACAAAGAAGATCGGGCGAAGTACAACAGTCACACCCTGAAGGTGATACAGCCATCTGGGGCTCCATTAGGACAGAAGAACACAGCCGATAATGGCAAAAGTGCAGAGCACATGACCATTAAACCAGACAGCAGCCCAAAAACACCAAAAACCCACAAAGCCTAAACTTCAGGGACAGCGACGCCATTGGAACAGCTCTGCAGACACATACCTCACGCACAACGGATATATATGAACCCTCCTTATCAAGGAGAGCAAAAAAGAAGCTAAAGAAGCAACAGAAAAAAACAAAGCTAAAAATGAGACAATCACAGTTATTGAAGATCAATCAACCGCCTTTACAAGGGGGCACAAAAGCTACCCAGTTGTACCCAATATTTACAGATAAAAACTGGGGCAAAAGGGTTCCCCTGGTCTCCCTGCCAATGGAAGTTCAACATAAACCAACCATATCATCAAGTATCTCAAGTGCGAAGGGCCAAAAGTCCTCAGCAAGGCTAAATCACCCTACAGACAACTATCCAATGGCCTGAATAAGTCCATCTCCTGTAGAATTGCTCACCTAGACAACTTCGGCAACAATGCTACAGCTGGCTACCCCAAATGCATCACAATTAAGCACGCAGCCACAGCCCGCCACCAGGACTAACAACGGCCAAAATAAGTGGCCTCAAGGAGGATCTCCTTCAATCCACCAAGGAAGTACCAGCATAGTGCCAACCCCAGCAGAGTTTGCCATAGAAAAGGGAGAAAGGCCCCAAACTGCGGATGCACCAGCAGCCGTTTATGAGGTGGTCCTTACTCCGAGATTTTCTAGCACGGGAAAACACGACATCCTGAATCGGAGTAACATCTTACGTCTCTTTAAACACCTGGATACCCTAGACAAGATACATACAGGGGACATAGAATGGGTGACATTTCTGAGCATGAAGGGGGATACACATGGAGACTCTTCAGTGGTGGGACTGAAGAATAAAGAAATACAACAAGCCGTCGTGAACAACTCCACCCTACTCGCCGAGTGGGGCATTGAAGTTCAGATATTGTCGCACCCAAAATATCCACTTGTCTTGGCCCCAGTTAGTGGGGGAAAGGCCACTCGGTCGGTCCTGCACGGGACAAGTAGTTTGGGACCCCCAGACAGAAGCCAGATGGGCCAAAGGGCACTAAAGGGCATTAGAATTTCATGCCAAAATAATCAACGGGTTAGACGCACCACCTCCGCCATCCTTGATCAAAAGGCACTCGCAAGAAGGAGGATACAGTATTCCTAACCGCGACAAATGTCAGCCTGCCAGAGGAGACGCTGGGCCTGGATTAATATCAAAGTCGCAATTAACTATAATTTCCTGGAACATAGCAGGGATCAGCAAAATCTGCAAAAATGAAAACCTGAAGCAGTTCCTTGAAAGTGGAGACATAATCTGCTTCCAAGAAACATGGGCCTTGTCCACCACTCCTCTGGCAGGGTACTACGAACATCAAGTACCAACCATAAAAAGGAATATCTTTGGGCGTCCAGCTGGCGGTCTATCAGTTTTTATAAAACATGAGTGTGCCTTCGCAGCCACCGCCATTAACTCGAACTACCCCGGTCTGCAAGCTCTACAGAGGTTTGAGTTTCAATAAACATCCAATGCGCCTGTTCTAAATAAACTGTTACATCAACCCCGCACAGACCCTAATGAAAGACCAGCTGGAGACACTGGCACAAAATCTAGAAGATCTGCTAAGTAAACACAAAACATATCAAGTCATTCTAGCTGGGGATTTTAATTTGAAAGATCTCGACAAAACAGAAATACCCCCCCGGGGATCAGGCAGGGCAGCTCCCCTGCACGATCTTCTCAACAATTACAAGCTGACATCAACCTACGGACTGAAAAAAGCTCGCTCCGCCGCCTGCTAGCCTCAGCCTACTTTTCGGGACGCCTCAAGAATTGATTACATCATGATTAGCGAAGAGTTGGCGGTCAGAATGGATGACTTCGAAGTTGAAGATCGGAAGGAAAGTGACCATAGGTCATTAAGAGCAGCATTTCAGTTGGACGTACCGCCTGCTACCATCTATCAACCCATTGGGGAGACACATAGCGTCCTGCGGAGGATCAGGTGGTCAGACAAGACCGACGGGACACTTCAAACATGGCTGGGACAGGCACAGGAAGGGAGTCTGCTCACAGAGCTCTCACCCATAAAAGGATGGGAGAATATCATTGAGGATTTACAAATTAAGCTTGGGAAACCCAAATCCCAAAATTCTAGAACAAAAGGGCAATTCAGACAAGGAAGTACCTGTCCACACGACATACGAGAACATAAAAGACTTTTGCGTAAGGCTCTCGCAGAAAAGAAAAGAGGGGGCAGCCAAACAGAGGGAGCATAGATTGCTTCACTGATTGCATCCTTAAGGAAGAAGCTATGGGAACACAAAAAAGCCAACATGGAAAGCAAATGGCTTAAAGTTTTCTCCCTGCTCAAACAAAATAATCTAGCACGACTCTGGAGATATATAAACCAGCTGAGCAACCTTGGACCATCAAGAGAAAATGGGGTTGCAGAAAAAGATTGGATGCAATATGTGAAGCAGTTATATGTAACAGCCTCCACTAACGAAGTCCTATCAAGTGATAAGGCGGAGCCAGCTGAGCAAGTCCAACTGATTAGCACAAAGCCACGAGTCCAACTTCGAGTCCAGGCAAGGCCTCCATGGGTAATAGAGCTCCGGGCGCCGCTGATGACACCTTACCAACCTGGGCAAACATCCAACAGGTCATCAAAATTATCAAGAGCATGAGGAATGACGGGGCCCCCGGGCCCAACGGGATTCCAGCGCCGGTCTTCAAACATGCCCCGGAGTTCTGGGCAGCACTCCTAACTTCGCTCTTTAATTACACCTTTTCGACCGCCATAACCCCTGAGTCTTGGAGGGGTTCCACACTAGTCCCAATTTTCAAAAAAGGAGATCGCCTAAAGCCGTCGAACTACAGGCTCATTGCCTTGCTTGATTTGGAAGCCAAGGCATATGCTCGCCTATTACTAAATGATTTAGAAAAATGGGTCGAAGAGAGAAACATAATACCCATGCAGCAGGCTGGCTTCAGGTCCCAGGCATCAACAATGGACAACATCCTGGCGCTAGCACACCTTTCAGCCCAGGCAACTTTGAAGAACCATCCTCCACTCTTTTGCTGCTTCGTGGATTATAGCACAGCCTTTGATAAAGTAGTCAGAAAACGATTAGAAAAGTGGGGCATTCCACCGAATCTTCTGAAGGCAATAAGGTCATTATACCTAGGTGCGGGTTAAAACAAGTTCCCGTACAGTTTCCCCCAAAATAACCACAGAGAATGGGTTGAAGCAAGGATGCGTGCTGGCCCCCATACTTTTCAACTTATGTACGGCGGACCTGGGAGAGGCCCTAAAAGGAGCCAGTTTAGTAGCCCCAAGATTAGGAAGCGTGAGGCTCCCAGTCTTACAGTATGCTGACGATACAGCCATATTGGACCATACGAAGGTGGGCCTACAAAGAGCATTAAATGCACTAAACAATTTTAACATCACCAACAACCTGATAGTTAAACAAGGAAAAACCAAGGTCATAATTTTTAGGTACTACCATCGGAAAAAGAATGTACAGTGGCAACTGGGAAACGCTCAAATTAACTCGGTGGCTTCATACAACTACTTAGGGGTCTGGTTCACGGAACGGGCCAAGGCGAACGTACATCTAAATCAGCAGAGCTCCAAAGCCAACAAGGTTATACATTTATTAAGACAACTAAGCCAGCATTTGATTAGCCCATCCGCCAGCTCAATTTTGACAGTTCTAAGAGCAAAGCTCCTTCCAGCAATTAGCTATGGTCATCTTGCCTTCCCCGGGAAATTGGACGCTCTCCTCAATTCAGCCCAAGCCAAGGCATACAAATCAGTGCTATACATACCAAGGACAGCAAGAAAAACTAGGCTAAGACTGGAGCTTGGCCTAGCAAGGCCAGACTTGATCTACCAGGGGGAGATTATAAAGCTATATCTAAGGACATTAAGGGCCACGGCTAATTCCCTAAAAAATCACTTGAGATCTATCTTTGAGGGGCCAGGCTCGACATGGCACCCTAGGCTGGGAAACACAATCAAAGTATTGAAGATCGAGGAAGAAAGCATGCCGCGGCAGGACATCCCCCTGAATGCCTGGAAGAGAGCTGTTAACAAACAAGTGCACAAAATCTCCTTTGACCTCAACCATAAAACTCTCCGCCAAAGCTCTCATCTGGATTCATTAAACAATTCATACATGGCAGGAAAAGCACAACCCTACCTAAGTGAGGCCCTTACAACACAGGTCTGAAGCAAAATTTTATTCATGAGGCTGACCACGCTTAGCCTTAAAAGTCGCTAACGAAAGTAGTACAACCCAGGGGAAGCCCACGGCAAACTCCGCGGACTAAAGCTGATGGGATCTCTTTACGTAGTACCATTGACAGTGCCCCACTCGTACGCCCCCCAAAGAAAGAAACGTCCCTTGCAAGACACTTAGTGCGCCACAGAGGCCAGCTCAAGTGCTCACTAATACAGACCAACCTCAGGGAACAAAAGTTGGGGAAAGGCCAACTATACGGGACTCAGACAGGGGTGCTGAATTTTTATTTAGTACAGAAGTACCATATTTTATTAAGCAAAGAAGTCTGTAATCACTTTTTTTTGTGTTTATACATGAATCGTTCTTTCTTTCTTCTTTTCTTTTTTACTGTAATGATTTTAATTAATTGTACAGTTAATAAAGTATATAAGTAGTCATGCCCTGAAAAACAAGTCCAATAAATAAAAATTAACAATAATTTCTATGACTATTTCCATCTATGTCAGAAAACATCACAGTGATAAAATCGATCACCAATTGTGTTTATACTGCACTTTTAATCTCTGACCGTAACACTTAGTCGAACATCTCATATCATACATAAGCAAAGTTAACAGTTGTAACTATAAGTCTCTTCCACTAAACACATATTACCTCTAAAACAGACTCTAGAAACATTCAGTTATGGATGATTGTTCACCATTTCAAACTAAACCCACGTCAAAACTAGATTCCTAATCTTTTCAAACTCCCAGAGCTCAATCTCATTTCAGTTGTGGATAGACAACTTAATAGACCACAGATAGATAATGTTGAATGTGCAAAATTGCTGGGCTACCAGGTAGAAAATATTTCTTTTTTAAAACACACACACACACACCATCACCCCCCCATACAAACACCACAGTCAAGAATACTCAATTTCAGTTCTAACTACTGCAATGAATGAAACACTTTTTTTTAACAGAATCAGACTTCAAAACACCGATACAATCACTAGTATTGTAAACTCTACACTATAGAAAGGTTTTGCTCTCAGGCATTTCAAAATGACACTTTGCCCTGCTGAATACTGTTTTGCATGGTGCAACAAGATGAGTTTCAGGTGAAAAACACTATGATCGCATTACACCATTCCAGAGTACTCTCAAATGAAGTGTTTTTAAAATGGCATGCTTCGTCCTCAAAGCATTACACATAGACATTCCAAAATACCTAGAACATAAGTTAACCAACTGAGAGACCTCCAGCTCATGATTCAGAGCTGAAAGCATGCTACCAGAACCACCTTGGTTTAGGAAAGAATAAACCATTTCTCAATCTTTTTCAAAACGTGCCCCTAAAATTTGGAATTCTATTCCCCCTTGACACGCACAAAAACCCTCTTTTGAGATATGCAAAAAGTAACTGGAAAACCTACTATACCTACATAATCTACAAAGACCACACTCAGAGCAGACAGTTAAATCTTTAAGTCCTTATAAACCCGATTTAGAGCCACAAACCATACATGTTCATTTTGACCTGAATGTTTTCCAGCAATAAACATCATTAGATGAAACATATGATGTTTATTGCAGGAAATCTTTTTATGTTAGACATTGTCATAGCAGTAACTTTACATGCCTTTCAATTGTTTAGTTCTGTCTGCTAGTACACCACTCCAATATCCCTTGGTTCCGTTATGGCTATATAAAATAATAAATCCACAACATGGCCTATGTATATAGGCTACTGTCAGACGTGAAAGAAAGAGAAACCACTGCCAAGAATGAAGGGCATAATGTACTATTGACCAAGTTGCTTACCTTTTCGTAGTGCTCTTTCTGGTAGAGAATCAATCTAACTGCAAATTTCTCACCATCTGAAAATCTCCCTAAGGCATCAGACTAGATCCGGAAAATCTTCAGCAATACTGCTGAGCACTGGTAGGTGGTACCTACAACTTTGTGTCAACGTTGTCCCACGTCATATGTGCCGTGCATGGACATATACACGTGCCACCCATGTGTGCCGAAATCTGTTGCTTTGACACTATCATGCCCGCAGACGAGAGCCAGTAACGTTGTTCCCAGTGTGCACATTCCAAATGTGGGATCTTTTAATGTGAAGAAACAGTTCACGGTATGAAAAGATTGGAGGGTCGATGAGCAAGGAATCTGCATCCAGATAACCCCTACCAGAAATGGAGTTAAGGCATCAGACTAGATCCGGAAAATCTTCAGCAATACTGCTGAGCACTGGTAGGTGGTGCCTACAACTTTGTGTCAACGTTGTCCCACGTCATATGTGCCGTGCATGGACATATAGACGTGACACCCATGTGTGCCGAAATCTGTTGCTTTGACACTATCATGCCCGCAGACGAGAGCCAGTAAAGCTGTTCCCAGTGTGCACATTCCAAATGTGGGATCTTTTAATGTGAAGAAACAGTTCACGGTATGAAAAGATTGGAGGGTCGATGAGCAAGGAATCTGCATCCAGATAACCCCTACCAGAAATGGAGTTACGGTAAGCAACTTGTTCTTCTGCAGCGACTTCTAACTGCAGATTCCTTGCCTTCTAAATAGATACCAAAGCAATATCTTCCAGTTGGTGAGTATGTGCGCTAACTCAAACTAAAGTGTTGAAGGATCGATTGGGCCTAGCCATGTCATTGTTAGAATGACCCGCAAGCCCTCAGAGTGATGCTTTCCTTATTTCAGGAAACATGAAAAAGAGGGAATGATTTCTTACCTGTAATGAATATGCTACTTACCAGTATGCATCTGTTCTTGGCATGTAGGGCTGCTAACATTCATATCTATTGCATAGATCGCCGCCTAGTGTTGGGTCCGGATGATTGCACATTGTTGTCCTGGAAGAGTCTTCGAAGTATCACGAGATAGGTGGCTCCTCCCCTGGACTACCGTGCGCATGGGCATCGACTCCATCCCCAGATTGTTTTTAGCCATTGTGGCAGAGATGGAGTGAAATAGTGTAAAGGATGTCCATGCTAATGATTGAATGCAAGAGAGTATCTGCAGCCGCTACGGGCACCGGGGAGGAGGGTGGGCGATATGAATGTTAGCAGCCCTACATGCCAAGAACAGATGCATACTGGTAAGTAGCATATTCAGTTCGAGGCATGTGGGCTGCTAAATTCATATCTATTGCATAGAATACATAGCAGTCCCTCCATTAACGGCAGTTGCCCGTGCGAGCTGCAGAAGTCTGAAAGAGTGTCTTGAGAACAGCCTGTCCTACAGCTGCTTGCTGCTTGGAATGCACATCGACACAGTAATGTTTGGTAAATGTGTGCGGTGTAGACCACGTGGCTGCTCTACAAATGTCTTCCAAAGGAATGTTCCCCAGGAAGGCCATGGAGGCCCCCAACTTGCGTGTGGAGTGCGCCCTTGGGGGTATTGTTAAAGTACGTTTAGCTTTTTGATAACAGATTTGAATGCACTTAACAATCCATCTGGCTATTCCTGCTTTGGAAATAGGGTTGCCTTTGTGCTGTGCCGAGAAGGCAACAAAAAGTTGTTGTGTTTTCCTAAAGTGTTGTGTTCTGTCAATGTAGTACATCAACGCCCTCCGAACGTCCAATGTATGGAGCATTCTTTCCGCTACTGTTTGTGGGTTTTGAAAGAATGCGGGCAGGTCAATAGTTTGGTTGATATGAAACTGTGACACCACTTTCGGAAGGAATTTGGGGTTAGTGCGTAGTACTACCCTGTTTGAATGAATTTGTATGAATGGCTCCTGGATTGTGAGCGCTTGCAGCTCACTAACACGCCTGAGCGATGTAATAGCAATGAGAAAAGCCACTTTCCATGTCAGGAACTGAATTTCGCAGGAGTGCAGTGGCTCAAAAGGTGGGCCCATCAGCCTAGTGAGGACCACATTGAGGTTCCACACTGGAGCTGGTGGTGTTCTCGGAGGAATGACTCGTTTCAGTCCCTCCAGGAAGGCTTTAATGGCAGGCACCCTGAAAACAGAGAGATGCTGCCTGTTCTGGAGATAAGCCGCTATGGCGGATAAGTGTATCCGAATGGAGGCGTACGCTAGATTGCATTTGTAAAGATGTAACAAATAGCAGATGATGTTAGGAATGGATGCATCCAGCGGGTTGATATTGTGTTCTGTACAGTAAATGACAAACCGCTTCCATTTTGCTGCATAGCAAGCTCTGGTAGTGGGCTTTCTCGCCTCCCGTATGATATCCATGCATTCAGGAGGCAGGTTGAGGTAGCCATACTCTAGGACCTCAGGAGCCAGATGGCCAGGTTGAGCTGTTGCGGATCTGGATGCTGAATGTCGCCATGGTTCTGCGTCAAGAGGCTTGGAGAGAGATGCAGCCTTTGATGCGGTACCACGGAAAGTTCTAGAAACGTGGTGTACCATGGTTGGCGTGCCCACGTTGGAGCAACCAGGATGAGCGTCATCGAGTGTTGCTGTAGCTTTCTTGCCACCAGCGGAATGAGAGGCGCTGGGGGAAAAGCGTACGCAAATCTGCCTGACCAGTTCATTTTGCGTTTTCCCTTGTGGCAAAGAGGTCTATCTGTGGATGACCCCACCGTTGGAAGTACGGGTGTAGTACTGATGGATGTATCTCCCACTCGTGCATTTGATGGCTGTATCTGCTGAGCAGATCCGCCATCTGATTGTCCTTGCCCGGGAGGTGTTCTGCCATGAGGAAAATGTTCCTCTGAATGGCCCACTTCCACATGCTCTGAGCCAGATGAGACAGCTGTGGCGAGTGAGTACCTCCCTGTTTCTGGATGTAGTACATGGCTGTCATGTTGTCCGTCCGGATCAACACGACCTTGTTGCACAGATGTACTTTGAAGGACTTGAGCGCCATGAAGATTGCCATCAATTCCAGGTAGTTGATGTGCAACTTCTGTTGCGGAGTTGTCCACAGTCCCTGCACCGTGTAGTGGAGCACATGAGCTCCCCACCCTTGGAGAGATGCGTCCGTTGTTAGGATAATCTGTGGCACAGCCTCTTGGAACGGTCGTCCCTTGCAAAGGTTGTGTGGATTCCACCAATGCAGAGAGTTGTATGCCAGACCGGTCACCAACACTAGGTCTGTCAGTTGTCCCTGAGCTTGTGTCCACTGATTTGCCAAGCATTCTTGGAGCGGACGCATATGCAACCTTGCGTGCGGGACTATGAAGATGCAGGAGGCCATCATGCCTATCAACTGCATGAACACTCTCGCTGGTAGTGAGTGTTGCGGTCTGAACCTCTGGATCAGCAACTGAATGTTGCCGATCCTGACCGGGTTTGGCTGAGCCATAGCAGTCAGGGTATTTATTGTCGCGCCCAGATACTGCCGCACATGGGCTGGTTGAAGGTGCGACTTTGGGTAGTTTAGCGAGAACCCCAGACTGTGAAGGAGGCGAATAGTGTGGGACATGTCTGCGGCGCACTTTTGTTCCGACTTTGCCTGAACGAGCCAGTCGTCTAGGTAAGGGTAGACATGTATGTTCTGTCTCCTGAGGTGCGCCGCAACTGTCGCCAGACACTTTGTAAACACTCTGGGGGCAGTGGTCACTCCGAAGGGTAGGACTTTGAACTGATAATGCCTGTTTTGGATGGTGAACCTGAGGTATTTTCTGTGGGATGGGTGGAGTGGTATGTGAAAGTAAGCATCCTTGAGGTCCAAGGTTGCAAGGAAGTCCCCTTGGTTCAGCAGGGGAAGAATCCGCTGCAGTGTAAGCATGTGAAAGTGTTCTGACAGGTTGAGGGGGCGTAGATCCAGAATGGGTCTGAGGGATCCGTCCTTCTTTGGGATAAGGAAGTACAGGGAATAGACCCCTGTGCCTTCCTCCTCCACTGGTACGAGCTCGATTGCGCCTTTTTGCAGCATCACCACTACTTCCTGTTGCAATAAGTGCAAGTGCTCTGCCGACATAGGACGTTGTCTTGGGGGAATGTTGGGTGGAGTGGAGGTCAACTCCAAACAATAACCGTACTGGATAAGCTGTCTTACCCACCTGTCTGTGGTGATGGATGTCCAGACTGGCAGGAACTGCTGGAGTCTCCCCCCGACAGGTGTTGGATGGTCGGGGGGCAGTGACAGAGTCACTGTTTGTTGGCGGCAGAGGAACGGGAGTTGTTGTTTCCTCTGCCTCTGCCCTTGGCACTATTACCTCTGTAACCCCCTCTACCCTGCTTGGGGTACGAGGATTGTGCGCCACCTTTCGTGAATTGTGTTTGTTGACCCAAGTGTCCTCTGGTAACACCGCGTGCACCTGAGCGACGAAAAGTGTTCCCCCTGAATTGTTGAGACTGAAGCGCCCCCATGGACTTAGCTGTCTCATTGTCCTTTTTAATTTTCTCGAAGGTGGTGTCAACATCTGGGCCAAACAGTCTGTCAGGATTAACGGGCTGGTTGAGTATTGTTGTCTGAATGTCAGGTTTAAACCCTGATATGCGAAGCCATGCTTGGCGCCTTAACATGACGCTAGTGTTAATCGCCCTAGCCGCTGTATCAGCCACATCAAGTGCATACTTTATTGCAGCGTTTGAAATGAGCTTTCCCTCCTGTATGAGCATTTCTGCTGCCTCCTTAAACTCATCAGGTAAGTGTTGAAGGAGCTGTTCTAGGGTGTCGTAATGCGCCCTATCATATCGTGCCAATAGTGCCTGTGTGTTTGATATACGCCAGATATTGGCAGCCTGCGCAGCCACCCTTTTGCCCGATGCCTCAAGCACTTTTGACTCCTTGTCTGGGGGAGGAGCTTCACCCGTTGTCTGGGAGTTCGCCCTTTTGCGGGCATTGGCGACCACCAACGAGTCCAGAGGCAACTGTCCCCGAATATATGCAGGGTCCCCAGGTGCTGGTCTGTATTTCTTTTCGATACGTGGGTTCACCACTCTCGCCCTGGTAGGTTCCTTAAAGATCTCTGGGGCATGCTTAAGAACACCTTTTAGCATAGGAAGTGTTTTAACTGTTCTTTCTGAGACAGAGAAAGTGTCAAACAAAAAATCTTCTTCCACCGGGTCAGCATGCATGTCCACATCATGATTCGCAGCTGCCTGCTCTATCAAGGCATTAAATGCCGCTGAATCCTCAGTTGGGGATGTACGTGCACCAAAACCCTGTGGGTCCTGTACCACCTGATGGCCTCCCTGGTCACCAGTGTCGTCATATGAGTCCTGTTGTACATCAGGGTCATTGTCAGCTGGGAAATTGTACTGGTCATCCTGGTTATCGTCCTCTCCCCCTGATTGGTTGGGGGAAGGTGATGGACTCCTCCTTGGTGGATGCTGAATAGGTTCAACAAGGGCAGGAACGTCCTGTGCCGGCCTTTTCTTTTTCAGTGGAATGACATAGGATTCCAATGGTTGGGAAGTGATCTTTCGTTTATAGAGGGTTAATTTCCCGGTTTCGGCATCGATGTAATGCTCAGAGTGTTCTTCTGAGGCTTGGTGTCGATCCAATCGGCCACTTTGTATCGAAGGTTCTGACGTTTCAGCGATCTTCGGCACCGATTTGGTTGCAAATGCCTTCGGTGCCACCTTCGGCGGCAGAGTGTAGAGAAGCTTGGTTGAAGTCTTCGCAGGTACGTCCACTGGTTTCGGAGCGGACGGCGTGTGAGTTGACGACGAAGCCTTCTCCCGAATACGTTTGAGGGAGTCAGCGACCTGCTTTGTGAATGAAGCGGAGGGTTTGGTAACCGATGCCCCATGTCCGCCACTATCGGAGGACCTCCGTGTCGACAAGGTGGCCGCCGACGAATCTTCGGCTGCAACGGTCCGTGCCTCCGTTGTAGGCTTAGGCGCCGATGCCGTTGCTTTAGATTTGGGGTCTTTGTGCCGATGCGTAGTGCCTCCGGACTTCGGGTGGTGGTCCTGTGCTGACTTCGCTTCGACCGGGCGTTTGCCGGTCGGCGCCGCAGTCGCGTCCGAAGGTGTTTCGACAACTTTAGTGGACTTTGCCGGCGTAACCATGCTCGACACGTGATGGACGACCTTCTTCGAGGACGGGTCCTTGGCCACTTTCTGTGGCGCTGTCGACTCGACAGCCTTCTTCGACTTCGGAGGGCCGGAGGGCGACGGAGTCGATGAGGGAGCAGGCTTTGTCATTTTTGATGGGACGTAGGCCATTTTAGGTGTCGTCGAATCCGAAGGTTTCGGTGGGACGTCGGCCATCTTTGGTGCCGTCGATTCCGAAGGTTTTGGTTTCGGTTTCGATACGCGCAATGGCGTCTCCGCTGGTGTGTCCGTGGCCGGGCCAGAAGGCGGGGCCGGGGATAGCGGTTCAGGGTCGTGGGTAAGGCCGAGTGGCGATCCCGTGACCTGTGGCTGAATCATGTAACTTTCGGGGCATAGCTCCTCCTCCGAGCTATCTTCCGCGGCCCCATAAACTTCTTCGTCGTCCCCTACCTCCTCGACGTATTCAAGGTCTTGGCTCTGTCCTTCGACGTGTTCTTCGGGATCGCCCTCGACCTCCGTCGACGGTGGTGAAATCTGAAGATGATGGCTTCGGCCTTCTTCTGCGGGGTCGTCTAATATGTCGTCGGGTGCCGGAGCCGCTCGCCGGGCCTCGAGGCGCGCCGGAGCTTGAGCGTTTTCTTTGACCTGAACTTTGAGCAGGCCATGCAGTTGTCCTCGTTGTGGTCCGGCGAGAGGCATTTGTTACAGACTGGATGCACGTCGATATGTGGGTATTTGGACCCACAGACGGGGCAGAACTTGAACGGACTTCGTTCCATGGTAAGATCGTCGGGGTCTTGCTGCGACGAGAGGGCCTCGATGTCCGAAGAGTTACTCGACTCCGCAGAAATCCGACCCGAAGAGTCGGATGAAGCTCGAGACCGCACGCGAACAATACCGACGCAGGTACGAAGGCCTTTTGGCCTTAAAGAAGTACGTTTTTTCGATTCCGACAAGGAGACGTCGAAACCACATCCGAACCCAATGGCGGAAAAAAACAATCTGGGGATGGAGTCGATGCCCATGCGCACTGTAGTCCAGGGGAGGAGCCACCTATCTCGTGATACTTCGAAGACTCTTCCAGGACAACAATGTGCAATCATCCGGACCCAACACTAGGCGGCGATCTATGCAATAGATAAGAATTTAGCAGCCCACATGCCTCGAACTCCTAGTTCTCAATCGGGTAATCTCCATTAGAATCAAAAGCACTTAATAGTCCCACCCACGTGTTTGGCCCTCAGAGCAGTTCTTTCTAAGTCATTGTAACGAAGACACCAGGGCCGCAGAGGAGAGAGCGTCTGAGAAGGAATGGTGGGTCTCTAACACGAGTGTGCCTCCCTCTTTACACCCCCAGAACGAGTGGTCATCCGAAGGAGAAGAACTGTGGCACACATACAAGGAGGATGAAATCGAGTATGGCCCCTTTAAGAATCCGAGCCTGCCCTACAGGTTCACGACCCCGGATGACGCCAGCCTGACTGGATTGGAGAAAAAGGAGGAAGAAGAAGCTTCGGCGTGTGATGTCACCGAGGAGCGTTTGGTGTGCCTCGGAGAGCCGGTGAATCGACGTGGTGATAGAGAAGGACGGTTTCGGGACCCCGGGAATCTGAAGAAGAAGGTTCCGGCGCCTGGAGGCCAACGTTTCCACGCTTCGCCCAGCCACACTCAACCAGGAGGAGTGTGGCTCACACAGGTGCGTCGGCGTGTGTCGGGCTGGTTGGGCAGGCGGGGAGAGGCTGTGACCGAGAACTCCCTGTAAAGCGCAGAGAATGCGTGTATAAATTGTACATAGAGTTCACTGGCATTCCCCCCTCCCAACACTACCCTCACCTTCCCTCACTGACTTCACCCTGTGAGTATTGGAGTGTAACATAGCAGTATATACACTTGTGCACTGGTGGATATTATTCCCTTCACTTCACCCGGGTCCTATAAGCGGGAATTAGAAAGTCAGAGTGTCGTCCTGACATTGGTCTGTCTTTTCTTTTCGCATGTCCCACGGAGGAGTGCCATCCTATTTTTCTTGGAGGACCAAGGGCATACCAGAGGAACCAGCAAACACGGATCCTGCTTCCTTGTCCCGGGAAAGACTGACCTTGAGAAAGAAAAAAACCCTTGGAAAAATAAAACCTTATCTTCCCCGATCTAGTCTCCGTGCCCTTCCTTCTACCCCGCCACAGTCACATTTTCTTTGCCTTACTTTGGAAAGGCCAGGAAGCACATGGGGCCCAAATGTAAAATTTTGCAGCCTTAAAACAGGTTATATTGCCAATTGAACAAGTTACTTACCTTCGGTAACGATATATCTGTAAGAAACAGTAGTTAGTATTAGATTCCTTACCTTAGATTCCTTACCTTAGAATAACCCCAGGCGTCAGTCTGGATCCGGAAACTTTTGCGTAGCAGTACCCCTGCGCGTCGGTAGGCGTCGTCTGCAGGCGTCCCCTGCGGCTCCGCGTCGTCGGCGTCGTGCGCCGTGATGACGTCGCTGGAGTATATAGACGCCGCCTCCGCGCGCTGACGTCAGTTCTTTGCACACAGCTTTTCCGCGCCAGAACACGCAGAGCCATGTGAGAACCAACACTGGTGCCATTTGAAACTAGGGCCCTGAAAGGGATGTCCCTAACCCTAGGTATCAGTTCGCAGAACGGGGAGGATGGGCGGGGCGGTAAGGAATCTAATACTAACTACTGTTTCTTACAGATATATCGTTACCGAAGGTAAGTAACTTGTTCATCTGAAAGAAACAGGTTAGTATTAGATTCCTTACCTTAGAATAGATACCCCAGCAATACCAACCCCGGTGGTGGGTCTGCGAACCAATACAACCTACACCAGAAAGTCCTGGAGGACCGAACGGCCAAAGAAGCCATCCCTCCGGACTTGACTGTCCAGGCAGTAGTGCCTCGCAAAGGTGTGCAGCGAGGCCCACGTGGCCGCCTGGCAAATGTCCTGCAAAGGGACTCCCCGGCCCAGGGCAGTAGTAGCCGCCGTGGCCCGAGTGGAATGGGCCCTCAGCCCAACAGGAGGCTCCTTCCGAGCCAAAGAGTAGCATGCTTTGATGCACAGGACGACCCACCGAGAGATGGTCCGTTTCTGTACCGCCCTTCCCTTCTTCTCACCCACGTAGCCAACAAACAGTTGGTCATCCACCCGGAACTGGCGTGTGCGATCCATATAGAATGAAAGCGCACGTTTTGGGTCCAGACGATGGAGCCGCTCTTCATCCTTTGAAGGATGCGGAGGCGGGAAGAAGGAGGGCAAGGTGATGGACTGCCCAATGTGAAAAGCAGAGACTACCTTGGGCAGGAAAGAAGGTCTGGTCCGAAGAACCACCTTATCAGGATGAACAGACAAGAAAGGAGGTTGAACAGAAAGAGCCTGGAGCTCACTCACTCTCCTGGCAGAGGTGATGGCTACCAGGAAGGCCGTCTTTAAGGTGAGAAGACGGAGAGGACAGGAATGAAGGGGCTCAAAGGGAGCGCACATCAGGAAAGTCAAAACCAGGTTCAAGTCCCACTGAGGCATCACGAACGGAGTTGGAGGATACATGTGCGTGATGCCCTTTAAGAATCTTAACACAATAGGGGACTTGAACAAAGATGGCTGATCAGGTAGCCTCAAGAAGGCGGAAAGGGCAGAAAGATAGCCCTTGATAGTGCCCAGAGCAGAGCCCTGCTGGGCAAGGGAAAGGAGGAAGAGGAGAACCTCAGACAGAGGGGCAGAAAGGGGATCCACAGCCTTTGCTGTGCACCATGCCACAAATCTGTTCCACCGGCAGGCGTATACCGACTTCGTGGAGGGACGCCTGGCTGCCAGAATGACATCACAGACTTCAGGAGGCAAGTCAAATGGCCTCAACTGTCGCCGCTCAATCTCCACGCATGGAGGTGGAGACTGGACAGGTTCGGGTGGAGGACCGTCCCCTGCTGCTGCGACAGAAGGTCCTCCTGAAGGGGCAGGCGGATCGAGGGACCGACTGTCATGCTGAGTAGCTCGGGATACCAGTACCTTCGAGCCCAGTCCGGAGCCACAAGGATAACTTGGGCCCGGTCGCGCCTGATCTTCTTCAGCACTCTGGGCAGAAGTGGTATAGGCGGAAAGGCGTACAACAGACCGCAACTCCACTCGCGCCGAAAGGCGTCGCCGAGCGAGTGCCGTCTTGGAAACTCCAACGCGCAGAACTGATGACATTGCGCGTTCTCTTCTGTGGCGAATAGATCTAACCAAGGCTCTCCCCATTGCTGAAAGAGGCCTCTCGCCACATCCGAGTTCAGACGCCATTCGTGATCCACCGAGCACCGACGGCTGAGTTCGTCCGCCCTGGCGTTCAGAGAACCTGCCAGGTGTTGAACCGTCAGAGTCACGCCCTGACGTTCCAGCCATTGCCAGAGGCGCAGAGCCTCTTGGCAAAGGGTCCACGACCCCACACCGCCCTGTTTGTTGCAGTACCACATGGCGGTGGTGTTGTCCGTGAACACCTGCACTACACTCCCGTTGACAAAGGGGAGGAATGCCTTCAGTGCTAGGCGAATCGCCCGCAGCTCCAACATGTTGATATGGAGCCGGGACTCCGCCGGAGACCAGAGGCCTCTGATCTCCGCCTCTCCCAAGTGGCCACCCCAGCCTTGGAGGGACGCGTCCGTCACAACCACGTGCTCCGGTTGGGGAAGGGAGAGGGATCTGCCCCTGACCCAATCGCGGTCTGTAAGCCACCACTGCAACTGTCTCGCAGTGCCCTCCGAGATCAGGACATGGTCGGATAGGTTGCCCTGATGCTGGGCCCACTGAAACTTCAGGTCCCACTGCAGAGCCCGCATCCGCCATCTGGCGTGATGCACCAGAAGGATGCAGGAGGCCATCAGCCCCAGAAGCCGCAGCGTCAACCTGACCGAAACCCGGGATAACGGCTGAAAGATGGGAATCAGAGCCTGAATATCCTGGACCCGCCGTTCCGGAGGGTAAACCCGAAACTGCGCCGAGTCGAGAACCGCTCCGATGAAAAGGAGCTTTTGAGAGGGACACAGGTGTGATTTCGGCACATTGATGGAAAACCCCAGCTCGTGCAGGAGGTCTGCCGTCATCTGAAGGTGGTGGACGACTGTCTGGGGCGAGCCCGCCTTCAACAGCCAGTCGTCGAGGTAGGGGAAGACTGAAACCCCTAACCGGCGCAGATGAGCTGCGACCACCGCCATCACTTTCGTGAACACCCGTGGGGCGCTGGTAAGGCCGAATGGGAGCACGATAAACTGAAAGTGCTCGTGGCCTACCGTGAACCGCAGGTAACGCCGGTGGGCCGGCAGGACGGGGATGTGAAAGTACGCATCCTGCAAGTCCAACGCTACCATCCAGTCTTGTGGGTCTAGAGCAGCCAAGACCTGAGCCAAAGTCAACATCTTGAACTTCTCCTTCCGGAGGAAGCCGTTGACGTTCCGTAGATCCAAGATAGGACGCAGGCCTCCCTTGTCCTTCTTGGGTACCAGAAAGTAGTGGGAGTAGCAACCACACCCTACTTCTGGCCCAGGAACGCGCTCGATGGCCCCCTTGGCCAAGAGGGCCGTAACTTCCTCCTGCAGAAGTGTCAAGTGGTCCCCCGACACACGGTGGTTCTGCGGTGGCATGGCTGGAGGAGTGGACTCGAAGGGGAGGGCATAGCCCCTTCGGACAAGCTGCAGCACCCACCTGTCCGATGTTATCGCGCGCCAGCGGGAGTGGTGATGGCGAACCCTGCCACCCACTGGCGTCACGTGAGCCCGAAAGCTCGGACTAGGAAGGCTTGGATGCCGCAGCGGAGGGAGGCGTGGACTGACCACGACGCTGGCCTCTACCGCCACCACGGCGGAAACCACGGGCGCCACCGCGCTGGGGAGCGCTCTGCGCCGCGTGGCTGGCAGCACGTGTGGGACCTCCTCTCCCTTGGCCACGAAAGGGCCGAAACGAACCCGTCTGCTGGCGCTGGGTCTGGGTCGAGAGACCCAAGGACTTGGCCGTGACCCTGGAGTCCTTGAAGCGCTCCAGCGCGTGGTCCGCTTTGTCACCAAATAGGCGACTGCCATCAAATGGCATGTCCATAAGCGTATTTTGGACGTCTGGTGAGAAGTTGGCAGATCTCAGCCAGGCATGGCGACGAATCGCCACCGTAGTGGACATGGCCCGTCCCAGTGAGTCCGTGGTGTCCAGACCACAACGGATCGAGTACCGCGCCGCATCCCGGCCTTCAACAAAGGCCCGGGTGAGCTTGTCCCGCACTTCCTGGGGGCATTGCGGCAAACACTCCTCGACCGTATCCCACAGGGAGTGGGTGTAGCGGCCCAAGAGGCACGCGGTGTTACAAGACCGCAGTCCAGCACTCAAAGAGGAAAACACTTTTTTTCCAAATTGGTCGTACCTCTTTGATTCCCGGTCGGGCGGAGCCGACGGAAATGCGGACTGCGAAGTGGAGGCCTGGATCACCAGACTCTCCGGGGAGGGATGGGTGGACAGGAAGGCAGGGTCGTCCGCGCAGGGACGGTGACGCCTGGCAACGTTCCGGTCAACCGGCGCACCAGAGGCGGGCCTGGACCAGGTGCCCAGAAGGACATCCGTCAGGGCCTCATTAAACGGCAGCAGAGGCTCCTGGGGGCATGACTGCGGTTTAAAAACTTCCGTCAGGATATTCGGTTTGACCTTCGCGACGGGGAGCTCAAGGTGTAAGGCCTTGGCAGCCCTCATCAGGACCACCGAATAGGCAGCACCCGCCTCGGACGCCACAGGGGACGGAGAGACAAACCCAGGGTTGGGCGACTCGTCCAGGCCACTGGCATCACCCAGATCACCTACCCAGTCCACATCGTACTGGCAGGCACGGGATAGAGGGTCCTCAGACCCCTCCCAACCCTCTCCATACTCCTCCTCGTCATACCCATATTCTGGGTCGACGATATAGACATCGGGGTCAACGGGCCCCATCGGCGTCGGGTCCGGCGTCGGCCGACGCCGGTCCGGCTCCGAGTCCGGAGTCGGGGAGGAAAGGGGGGTGGCGCCGCGCGGCGTCGGTGCCGGGGACCCGACGCCGGCCGGAGCCGACGGCGGAGTCGCTGCACCACGCGGGGGCGGTACCACGGGCTGGCCCACAGGAACCGACGCCGGAGAGGCCGGGAGACCAGCCGGCGACGAACCAGAGGGAACCAGCGGCGCCGGGGCCGGAGCCACCGGCGGCGCCGGGGCAGGAGCACCCGAACCGCTCGGGCCCCCAGACGGGACCGACGGGCCCGCAGGCGCCGAAGGCCCCGCCGGAGAAGACCTCGCCCTCATAGCAATGAGGAAGGCCTCGATCTCCTCACGCGACGCGCCTTCCCCAGGGACCGACAGGTGTGGGGTAGACGGCGTCGGCGACCCATGCGGGACCGCGGGGGTGGGGTCACCCGAGCCCCCGGCCGCAGCACGCGGGCGTCGGGGGGAGTCGGGGGTGCGATGGCGACGCCCCGACTTCTTGTGCTTACCTGACGAGCCGGAGGAATGGTGGCGACTCCCGGAGCGCCCATGGCGGCTCCGCGACCGCTCCCTCGACCGCTCCCTCGACCTCCGACCGGACCGGGACCGCTCTCGACGCGGGGCCGACAACCGGAGCTCGAGAAGCTTGCGGGACCGCTCCCGCCTAGCTTTTCCAGTCAAGGCCCGACAGTCGACGCAGGACTCCACGTCGTGGTCCGCGCCCAGACACCGGAGGCAGAGTCGATGGTGGTCGGTGACCGACATCAGGCGGTCGCACTCGTCACAACTCTTGAAACCGGGCATCCTACCGGCACCGTAAAGATCAATCAGTTAACAAAAAACTTGGTCAAAAGACCGGAGTACTGCTCTTCGGATCTGCGCTAACTGGCGCGGAAAAAAGAAGAACTGACGTCAGCGCGCGGAGGCGGCGTCTATATACTCCAGCGACGTCATCACGGCGCACGACGCCGACGACGCGGAGCCGCAGGGGACGCCTGCAGACGACGCCTACCGACGCGCAGGGGTACTGCTACGCAAAAGTTTCCGGATCCAGACTGACGCCTGGGGTTATTCTAAGGTAAGGAATCTAAGGTAAGGAATCTAATACTAACCTGTTTCTTTCAGATATATTGAATTGCTTTCAAATTTAGAAGAAAAAAAGACATAAGCCTTTAAAGGTCACTAGAAATAAATAAAAAGTGGCCTTTTAAAAGCATCCTTCACAAACTGTTTTTATTTCTTTTTAAAGTAAGAGATAGGAAAATATATTGAAATGGAGCTGTATGGGGTGCAACACTGAAACAAATGAGAATAGGATACAGCGCATTTAAGGGCCCCTTGATTTTGGCAAGGGTTGGAATCGACTCCGAAGTAGAACGACTTCGTAAGCATGACCCATAGGCACAATGATGCCATTGTGCCTACTCGGGAGACTAACTGTGGCAGAAAGGGGCAGAGTCCTGCGTGGAATTCCAGGGCTGCTTCTTGGATGTGCTTAAGGACTTACAACATGAAGATGACCTCGAGAGCGGAGCAGGGACCTACCTTTTAGACTTGACTGATCCTGGTGTAGAGTCTTGCAGTGGCCACAAAGAGCTTCATTTCACAGTCTTGAATGCTTTAATACACAATTACTGCAGGCTTGGAGTTACGGTCCAACTCTAGGCACCACAAGTAAACCACATGGGGGTCTGTCACTGACATTGTTTGTGACATTCCCCTAAGGCCATTTAGATTTAGGAGGTGGCATAGTTCCCATGCACCCTGAGGTTTTTTAGAATTGTTACTAGAAAGAATCTCAAAGAGATGGGAGTTACCGCCAGACCTGCATCTGTTGGCGTGGAACGAAATGAACTGGTGTCCACGAGCATTGGTGGCGCATGTATAGACCCACACACCACATCTGGGCTGAAATGATGTTGCAGCGGACCCACCAGTGCCACCTGCTGGCGCACAAGGATACGGCTAAAGATTTTCCAGATCCAGTCTGACACCTAGGGTAGTATTCAATAGGTGTGAGGAATCTGTAGTTAAAAGTCTCTATGAGAACCCATTGCTAAACCAGGCATGTGCAATTTGAACACAGACTGGTTTGGGAATGTCAATTTCATTTGTGATGCGTTCTGTATACTAACATGACTTATTGCAGATTCTGTGGGTAGCAAAGCAGCCTGCCTTATGAATATTAATAGATAGGTCTCAGTTTGTGACGATCTGTCTTTGGCTGCACATGCAGTGATGGAAGCCTGCAAGGTACAGCAGACATCCGTCCCTGCATTTGGATTCCCATACAGGAAACATTTTTTTCTTTCTTGTTTCTCTTCTTTCTTAAAGCAGCCCCTGTCCACTAAGGGAACGAATGCTGCATTTTTGGTTAAAAAATAAATACGTTTTCTGTTTGGGAAGCTATCAGGGAGAATAGGCCGTGATCCACAAACAACTCCAACTTCCATAGTGTTAAAAAAGAAACTATCATTATAGGCAGAAGAAAGTGCCTTTATTGTTGCCTGTGCATAACATCCAGCAGTAATGCTGATTAGGCTAAGTAGACAACTCTGATCTTAAACCATGTGGTGCTCATTTGAGGACACTAGAAAATATTTTGTATAAAGTCTGATGCCTATAAATATTTAAAAGGAGGATCATCAGCAGCCCAAGTACCCTTTAGAAAAATGATTTTTAACCAATAAAAATGATCAGATTTTTTTCTTTTTACATTAAGGATTATTTCATAGGACCGGACCATACCTGGCACACCAGAAGCATTATCCGAAGTTCCAGAAAGGGATTTCAAAGCAAACTCTACATTCTTCCTGGGAAATCCCATATCCATCAACTGAATTACAATAGGTAACGGCGGAATGGGTGATTGTTTCCGCTTCTTAACTTTAGCAGGTTTTATGTGCTGAACTGTGACTGGTGTTGTAGCCTCACTGGAGCTGCAGCAGTCTTCAAACAATGGAGATGAAGGATGCGTGGATTCCACTGCAAGGTACTGGCATACAGCTAGGGCAGCGGCCTACAGACAGAAATTGTGGTAAGAATCAATGATAGGAAAAGTAACTAAGTAGATTACAGTCATCCACAAAAACATACTTTATCAGACAATCTTCACTCCGGATAAGGGACAACAAAGCAGTACCCTAGAATATGCAGACTTTATATCAGGCAACACATGATGAAAGGATGTGAGATTAACATGAGCAGTAGTAGGTGTTATGCTACCCATAATACTGACATTTCAGTGTTTTAATGTTTTTATTTTTTTAACATATGGTAATTTGTGATCTTGGTCTCCTACTGTAACATCCCTTTAACAAAGTTTTTCTATTTGATTTCTTTGACTCTATTATAAGTATCAGTATTCTGAGCCTTGCTAGGGACGTTAACTGTCACTGGGTAATGCATTCAGCTATGCCCTTAGTCTAGTAATATTTCCATCAGTTACCAATTGGCATATCCAGAGGCCATCCTTTGCAGGCCAGAGCAGTTTGGCATTGCCATGTAATACTGTGTCCAGAATTATTGTCTCAATTCTTACTGGCCCATGGGATGTAAAGTTGTGTGGCTCATGGGTGATACTTTGCACAACATCAACTAATAGTGCTAGAGGATTGTAGAAAGATGAAGAGAAACATAATGGCTGGCCATAAGGCCAGTCAATCAGTTACATTGGACTAATATAACCAGACAAAGGCCACAATAAAACATAGGCACAGTACAGACTACATGAATATTACTTACATGGACAAGTCAAGAAAATAATATAGGGTGCCTAAACAATATAAACATGGTTTGTGTGCTGCAAAAGCCGCTAAAAACAAATTTCTTCCGAATGTGTTGAAGATGTTATGCAATCAGTACATATGGCCCAATAATATTGGAAAATTCTTGACACTACATACGAAAAGAGGAAAAAAAATGTGTTGGGACAGGAAGTCGTCTGGATGGCTCCGGAGAACGTGCTTCCCATCCTTATGTTGATCTCCTGACAAGTCACTTAAAAGTTATGTGGGTTTTATTGAACTCTAACTCAGTGAACATGATAATCACACATGTCCACTGAGGGTTTTCCCGTTTACATGGATTGAGACACTAGATCTTGGCTCCAAGGCCGAGGGGGCATGTATAGTACACCCCACTTTTAAAGAATGGCTATTGTCCTCTCTAGGCAGGCTGTGGTAGACTTACTGGTAAAGTCTGCGCAGTCTCATGTGTGTATTAAGAACCAGTGGGTTCACTGGAAAAAGATTGTGAGTCATTGTGTATAATGCGAGTGGAGCAGGTATATGTTCAGCTGGACATTCCAGCTCCCCAGTGGCCCTCTCTATTCTTAGTTGCAGCTTGGTGGGTTGGGGTATGCACTAGCTCCAATCTGTATTTAACTAAGACTCCCTCTGCTGGGACAACTCACTCCCTTTCTACTGAGTGATGGTCAGGGCCACCCGGTGTGGAGGTTATTAAAATTCTTCTCAGGGGGATAAAACATAGAGGTACCAAGAGACTGGGAGACCCCTTCTCATATGTACTGATCACAGACTGATTATGCAGTGAAAATGCAGGAAATATGCCCCAGGATTGGAGGGGCATCCAGGATGCAAACGTAGCAGGCCATCTGAATGGTTTAGCCTGTCACTCAGAGTGTGATAAAAGTCATGCCCTCATCAGCCAGGTGATTGTTCAAGGCTTTCCTCTTTTCTGATGAGGCAACCACAAGTGGTCGCCGAGAAAATAGAAATCCAGGAGTGGAATCCAAAGGTTGAATTGTCCTTTCCGATCCGGGGACAGAGTTTGAACTTGAGGATCTTGACGGATCTACGACGGCTTTCTTCACCACCCCTGAACTTTATCTCTACTGATGAGGGATATAAATCACGAAACCCGGGCCATGTCTCGGGTCTAGAGATTACCGAACTTTCTAGAGCGGATTTGCACCAACCAAGGTGATACACTTTGAACTTTCCGGTTTCCTGTGCTACTCGCACTACTAATCCCAGAATGCTGAGGGGCGATCCGGTGGAGAGGCCAGCAGTGTCGCGCCCATCTTTGCTTTTTACTTAAGGGCTTTTGCAAGACTCCAAAGCCGACTGGCTTTTTGGGAAACGCACCTGCGTGCCGAGCAGGCAACGAAGCCCTTGACGGATCTACGGCGGCTTTCTTCACCACCCCTGAACTTTATCTCTACTGATGAGGGATATAAATCCCGAAACCCGGGCCATGTCTCGGGTCTAGAGATTACCGAACTTTCTAGAGCTGATTTGCACCAACCAAGGTGATACACTTTGAACTTTCCGGTTTCCTGTGCTACTCGCACTACTAATCCCAGAATGCTGAGGGGCGATCCGGTGGAGAGGCCAGCAGTGTCACGCCCATCTTTGCTTTTTACTTAAGGGCTTTTGCAAGCCTCTTGCTTTTTGGGAAACGCACCTGCGTGCCGAGCAGGCAACGAAGCCCTTGACGGATCTACGGCGGCTTTCTTCACCACCCCTGAACTTTATCTCTACTGATGAGGGATATAAATCCCGAAACCCGGGCCATATCTCGGGTCTAGAGATTACCGAACTTTCTAGAGCTGATTTGCACCAACCAAGGTGATACACTTTGAACTTTCCAGTTTCCTGTGCTACTCGCACTACTAATCCCAGAATGCTGAGGGGCGATCCGGTGGAGAGGCCAGAAGTGTCGCGCCCATCTTTACTTTGAACTTGAGAATGTGCCTCTGTGACTGGATTACCAGTCAAAGGAATTTGCCAGTCTGACGGAAGGACCTGGCTGCTGCTTCTCAGGCGAGGCATCAGAGCAGAGACATAGCTTTTCTGAGCCTGTGGAGGCTTCTGTCCTTCGAAACACAAGGAGACTTCAGACAGCTGCTCAACATAAGGAATCTTGCTGCACATCAACATTGAGGGAGACGTGGGAAGCTGCATGTAGATACTGAAAACTGCTTTGCCCTTGACCCCTTCCTTGTGCTGTGGGAGGCTATGGTTGCTTCCAGCTACCATCTGTAGCTGGGGGAAGAGTGCCGTGTTGAAAAACCTACCATATGAACCCTTTGCCTGCCCCAGGACTTGCATAATCTTCAACTTTGCCCTTGCTTATCCCTTGCTTATCCTGCACTGGTAGCAAGAGGCACTGTCCCTGTGGGTGCCCTGCTATTAGAAGATCTAGACTGACCAGTGGGCTCTGTGGTACAGGCTCTGTTGTGTCACCTGAGGTTATCAGGATGGACTGGTACCCTGGCTAGCCACTAACTTCTTACATCTGGCCCAGTGGCCACCTGTCTAGTGGGACTCCGGTAACTGTGCCAAGACACCAACCACCCCTATCCAGACTCTGACACCACAATTGAGGTGTCCTCGCCAAAGAAGGGTCGGCACTTCCGTTGTTTTGGGTGGTGGGGCGGTGAGCAGATTTCATATCAACTGCTGAAACCCTAACACTACATTATAAGTATTAGTACCATTGTTCTAGCTTTAAAGAGTACCACTGTGCAAAGTGGTCTGTTTAATGCAATGTTAACTGTGGTTTTCTAGGGCTTAGTGTGTAGGAGCTATATTAGTATTTGGGGTCAGAATTCTGGCGCAGAGGGTTGTTGAGACTTCAGGTATTTATTATGTATCCTATTTAGCTTGTGTGTATTAAAGTATTTTTCTTTTATTAAGTAAAATGACCGGACATTCATCCTACTAGCTGGTACTTCAGTGTAAACTATATTCTAAATGTCTAACCCACCTCACACCTCCTTGAGTAAGCCTAGGACTGCTCTGTCTCGCTACCCTGAGAGAGTCAAGTATTGTAGAGGAGTACTTGGTTATCCAGTTTGGGGTCCAATAATACTGTGCCCCCAATACACCAGCGTTGAACAACTCCAACTTATTCATGCCCGGGACCACCGTGGTGAGCATGCAAGATGTTTTATCTTTCTATTTTGGAACATGATTTCCAAACATTTTGTGTGCCTGCATGCAGGTTAATTATGGTATTTGTGAACCACCGTGTATCCAGTAACAGCCCATTTGCTTTCAAGGTAAAACTTGATGGTGTTTTTCTCATACTCCTGTGAAATGGTTACTTTAGAAAAAACAAGAATTAATCTTTTACACAAGGCATAAAATCTATAACAAAACATAGAATGCTCAAGCTTTTTGAAGAAGGGTCACAAAATTACCATTTCAATTTTATTTGTAGGTGAAAAAAGTGCTCAAAACCTTATAACACAATTAAATGTTGGGTAGAAATTTACACTGAAACAACCATAACATTACCTCAAGCTCTTGTCTGTCAAATATAGCCTTCACAGGTGAAGGCTGGGTGCCAGCGATTAGTAGCTGCTGCAAAAGAATCATTGGGGGCTGAGGTCCTTCCGGGGACATATCTCCAATGTCTGGGGAAGCTGCTGCAGATTCTTCTGAGAAAAATTAAGAAAAAATAAGGTGTTTTTACTGTTTCGTCCATTAATTGGTTTTGCAATCAGTTTGCAACAGAATACGACACACCACAAACATTTCTTGTACATGACCATGTGGTTGAGATGCTCCAGTTACATAAAAAAATATATATAGTGCTTGAATACCACTTGGGGTTGAGGAAATATCAAAAAGATATTATATTGATAATTAATAAAGGAAAATTACACAAGACAGACACCGAACATCAAGTAAAAAGCAGTCCTTTAATAATTCATAGGAGAATGTCTGCAGATAAGTGGGCATGGGATTCATATCCCCGAATCCTACATCGCACGTATGTGCTGACGAAGAATGTTCACCTGACAATTTGATTAAGCTACAAAACTGCTCACAGCTTACTGGCTTTCTTGTCGTCACCAGTCAACTCACTTCCGGGAGATGCCACTCCTTCCACTGAGTCCATGTTCTAGCCCTCTACCTACGGATCTCTGTACAATCTTGTTTCAAAACTCACCTCTTAGCTCTCACAGATCTTATAATATATCTCCTCCACAGGACTAAGGCTCTGCTTTCATATTTCGTGACCAATCGACGCAGTAGCCATTATTAGTTTTTTCTACCACTCAATGAATTTCGCTCTTTCAACACTCTAGCCCCCAATGCACATTGTCTTCTAGAACATTACTATCCAATTCTCAATATGCTCTTTAAATTTTCTCTTTCCTCCCTTCCTACTTGCTGCTTCCAGTTTCTTTCTCCTGTCCAGTCCACTGTAATTTTCCCTTTCACCAATCCTTGTCCACTCTCTCCTGGTTTACTGTTAACTCTCCCCTCCAGTAAAACCTGACTCAAACACCTCAATATTTGGTGACCCCCCTCTCCTGCAGTTGTCAATCACAGCCTGCTGTATGCATTTAACTTCCACTCGAAGGAATAGGAAAATAGTTGCGCAATGCATAGGGAACACTAAGGATAGGGTTGGAGAGGGGAGTATGCTTATCTCTGTGTAGTGCATATCCCCACAACTTAGTTTACAACTTAATAGCACGGACGTCTCTGCTTCAACACTAAGATCTCAGGCTCTGAAAGACTGCTTTGCTAAGCATGGAAGGTAACTGCCAAAAGTCTACAGCCATTGTTTAGCAAATGGAAATATAATTATAAGCCAAATGGAAAACAATTTATCATATTGAAAAGATACTCCTTACACCATAATTGAGCTGTAACTCATGTAAAGGTCCAACTACCTGCACCCACAGTGTGACGCAAAGCAAGCAATAAAAAAGTATCTACACTGACAGGGGCAAACGGTGGGAGTGGATTTATGACGTAATGGTGGTGCTGCAGGGAGAATTAGACCATTATACATTTCTATATGTGTGGGTGCTGCAAAGCCATAGATGAAGGCTACAGACAAGATATCATCAACATTTTGGGATTTAAAGCAAAATGCACCTCAAAAACAATACTGCAATCACACTGCCAATATGAATGTAAACTGCAGAAATACAGTAAAAATGTGACTGATTACTTGTTCCCGTTGTCATTGTATCCCTACAATATATTTTGTCAATCAATTTTTTAATTTATCTAGAAACAAATTATAGTTCCCAGTAAAGGCACAGATAACAGCAACCCATCAGCTGCATGGGGTGAATATCCAGCTGGTGAAGCACAAGTTACTTACTTGTGTAACGATATATCTGTAAGAGACATTAGTTAGTGATAGATTCCTTACCTTAGAATATCCCCAGGCTGATCCGGAAAGTTTTTCTGATAGGCAGTACCTCTGCGCGCCAGTCGGTGGCGTCCTGCGGCTCCGAGTCCGTCACTGGCGTCGTGGGCGCCGAGATGACGTCACGGAGAGTACTTAGGCGCCACCCATTCGTGCTGATGTCAGTTCTGTACACAAATATTCCGCGCCGAAAAACAGAGCCATGCCAGACACCGACAAATGGTGCATAAAACTAAGGCCCTAAAAGGGGATGTTCGCAGAACGGGGAGGATGGGCGGGCGGTAATGAATCGATCACTAACAAATGTCTCTTACAGATACATCGTTACAAAATTAAATAACTTGTGCATCTGAAAGAGACACGTTAGTGATAGATTCCTTACCTTAGAATAGATACCCCAGCAATACCAACCCTGGTGGAGGGTCTGCAAACAGGATTACACCAAAAAGTCACGGAGCACAGAACGGCCAAAGAAGCTGTCTCTCCGGACCGGACTGTCAAGGCAGTAGTGCTTTGTAAACGTGTGCAACGAGGCCCACGTAGCTGCCTGACAAAAATCCTGCAAGGGGACACCGCGTCCCAAGGCAGTAGTGGCTGCAATAGCCCTGGACGAATGAGCACTCAGCCCCACAGGAGGCTCCTTCTTGGCCAATGAGTAACACATTTTGAACCCACCGGGAGATGGTCCGTTTGTGCACGGCCCAACCTTTTTTGGCACCCACGTAGCCAACAAAGAGCTGATCATCCACCCCGAACTGCTCTGTACGCTGCAGATAAAATGCGAGCGCACATTTTGGGTCCAGACGGTGGAGCCTCTCCTCTTCCCTTGAAGGATGTGGAGGCGGAAAGAAGGTGGGCAAAGGGATTGTCTGCCCGATGTGGAAGGGCATGACAACCTTTGGTAAGAAAGAAGGACGGGTCCTCAGAACCACCTTGTCTGGATGGACAGAAAGGAAAGGAGGTTTGGAAGAAAGAGACTGGAGCTCACTCACTTTTCTGGCAGAGGTGATAGCTACCAGCAAAGCCGCCTTGAGAGTAAGAAGACATAAGGGACAGTTATGGAGGGGCTCAGACAAGATTCAAGTCCCACTGAGGTATTATGAAGGGCACCGGTGGAAACGTATGCGTAATGCCTTTAAGAAAACGGTTAACAAACGGGGACTTAAAATGAGAAGGCTGATCTGGAAACCGTAGAAAGGCAGAGATGGCCGAAAGATAACCTTTGATAGTGCCCAGAGCAGACCCTTGCTGGGCCAGAAAGGGAAGGAACAGAAGGACATCAGAAAGAGGGGTAGAAAGGGGCTCCGCAGCCTTTGCTGTGCACCATGCCACAAATCTGTTCTACCTGCAGGCATATACCGTTTTGGTGGAGGGACGCCTGGCTGCCAGAATGACATCACAGACTTAGGGAGGAAGATCGAAAGGGGTCAACTGTCGCCACTCAATTTCCACGCAAGGATGTGGAGACTGGACAGGTTCGGGTGGAGGACCGTTCCTGCTGCTGCAACAGAAGATCCTCCCGAAGAGGCCGACGGATCGGGGGATCGATGCTCATACTGAGTAGCTTGGGATACCAAACTCTTCGAGCCCAGTCCGGAGGCACAAGGATAACTTGGGCCCGGTCGCGCCTGATCTTCTTCAGCACTCTGGGAAGAAGTGGTATAGGCGGAAAGGCGTACAATAGACCGCAGCTCTACTCGCGACGAAAAGCATCTCCGAGCGAGCACCGCCATGGAAATTCCAACACGCAGAACTATGACATTGCGCGTTCTCTTCAGTGGCGAATAGATCTAACCACTGCTGAAAGAGACCTTGCGCCACGTCTAAGTTCAGACGCCATGCGTGATCCACCAAGCAGTGGACAGCTGAGTTTGTCCGCCCTGGCGTTCAGAGATCCTGCCAGGTGTTGAACCACCAAGGTAATGCCCTGATGTTCCAGCCATGTCCAGAGGCGCAGAGCCTCCTGACATTGGGTCCGGGACCCCACTCCGTCATGTTTGTTGCAATACCACATGGCTGAGGTGTTGTCCGTGAACACCTGCACTACACTTCCCCGGACAGAGGGAAGGAATGCCTTCAGTGCAAACCGGATCGCCCGCAGCTCCAGAAGGTTGATATGGAGCCGGGACTCCACCGGAGACCAGAGGCCTCTGATCTCCGCCTCTCCCATGTCGCCTTCCCATCCCAGGAGGGACACATCCGTCACCACCGTGTGCTCCGGTTGGGGAAGGGAGAGAGATCTGCCACTGACCCAATCGCGATTCATGAGCCACCACTGCAACTGTTGTGCAGAGATCTGGACGTGATTGTCAGATTCCCCTGATGCTGTACCCACTGGAACTTCAGGTCCCACTGCAGAGTCCGCATAAGCCACCTTGCATGTGTCACCAGCGGGATGCAGGAGGCATCAGGCCCAGAAGCCGAAGGGTCATCCTGACTGAAACCCAGGATAGAGGCTGAAAGAGTGGAATCATAGCCTGAATATCCCGGACTAGCTGTTCGGGAGGATAAACCCGGCACAGCGTTGAATCCAGAACCGCTAAGATGAAGGGGAGCTTCTGAGAGGGGCTCAGGTGCGACTTCGACAGATTGATGTAGAACCCCAGCAAATGCAGGAGGTCGGCCGTAGTCTGGAGGTAGGTGACAACTGCCTGGGGCGAGCCCACATTCAACAGCCAGTCTTCGAGGTAGGGGAAGACTGACACCCCTGACCTGCACAAATGAGCTGCGACCACCGCCATCACATTCGTGAACACCCGAGGGACACTGGTAAGGCCGAAGGGGAGCACGGTAAACTGAAATTGCTCCTGGCCTACCATGAACCGCAGGTAGCGCCGGTGGGCCCGCAGGATGGGGATGTGGAAATAGGAGTCCTGCAAGTCCAACGCCACCATCCAGTCTCCAGGGTAGCTAGGACGTGAGCCAGAGTTCGCATCTTGAACTTTTCCTTCCGGAGGAATCAATTGACGCCCCGGAGGTCCAAGATGGGGCGTAGGCCCCCCCTTGTCCTTCTTGGGGACCAGGAAGTAGTGGGAATAACAACCACTCCCTACTTCCTGACCAAGAATGCGCTTGATGGCCAAGAGGGCCGTGACCTCCTGATGAACAAGTTACTTACCTTCGGTAACGATATATCTGTAAGAAACAGTAGTTAGTATTAGATTCCTTACCTTAGAATATCCCCAGGCGTCAGTCTGGATCCGGAAACTTTTGCGTAGCAGTACCCCTGCGCGTCGGTAGGCGTCGTCTGCAGGCGTCCCCTGCGGCTCCGCGTCGTCGGCGTCGTGCGCCGTGATGACGCCGCTGGAGTATATAGACGCCGCCTCCGCGCGCTGACGTCAGTTCTTTGCACACAGCTTTTCCGCGCCAGAACACGCAGAGCCATGTGAGAACCAACACTGGTGCCATGTGAAACTAGGGCCCTGAAAGGGATGTCCTTAACCCTAGGTATCAGTTCGCAGAACGGGGAGGATGGGTGGGGCGGTAAGGAATCTAATACTAACTACTGTTTCTTACAGATATATCGTTACCGAAGGTAAGTAACTTGTTCATCTGAAAGAAACAGGTTAGTATTAGATTCCTTACCTTAGAATAGATACCCCAGCAATACCAACCCCGGTGGTGGGTCTGCGAACCAATACAACCTACACCAGAAAATCCTGGAGGACCGAACGGCCAAAGAAGCCATCCCTCCGGACTTGACTGTCCAGGCAGTAGTGCCTCGCAAAGGTGTGCAGCGAGGCCCACGTAGCTGCCTGGCAAATGTCCTGCAAAGGGACTCCCCGGCCCAGAGCAGTAGTAGCCGCCGTGGCCCGAGTGGAATGGGCTCTCAGCCCGACAGGAGGCTCCTTCCGAGCCAAAGAGTAGCACGCTTTGATGCACAGGACGACCCACCGGGAGATGGTTCGTTTCTGTACCGCCCGTCCCTTCTTCTCACCCACGTAGCCAACAAACAGTTGGTCATCCACCCGGAACTGGCGTGTGCTATCCATGTAAAATGAAAGCGCACGTTTTGGGTCCAGACGATGGAGCCACTCCTCATCTTTTGAAGGATGTGGAGGCGGGAAGAAGGAGGGTAAGGTGATGGACTGCCCGATGTGAAAAGCAGAAACTACTTTGGGCAGGAAAGAAGGTCTAGTTCTCAGAACCACCTTGTCTGGATGAATGGACATGAAAGGAGGTTTGACAGAAAGAGCCTGGAGCTCACTCACTCTCCTGGCAGAGGTGATGGCAACCAGGAAGGCCGTCTTTAAAGTCAGGAGACGGAGAGGACAGGAATGAAGCGGCTCAAAGGGAGAGCACATCAAGAAAGTCAGAACCAGGTTCAAGTCCCACTGAGGCATCACGAACGGAACAGGTGGATACATGTGCGTGATGCCCTTCAAGAATCTCGTTACAATAGGGGACTTGAACAAAGATGGCTGATCAGGTAGCCTTAAGAAGGCGGAAAGGGCAGAAAGGTAGCCCTTGATAGTGCCCAGAGCAGAGCCCTGCTGGGCAAGAGAGAGAGAAGAAAGAGAAGAACCTCGGAGAGAGGGGCAGAAAGGGGATCCACAGCCTTTGCTGTGCACCATGCCACAAATCTGTTCCACCGGCAGGCATATACCGACTTTGTGGAGGGACGCCTGGCTGCCAGAATCACATCACAGACTTCAGGAGGCAAGTCAAATGGCCTCAACTGTCGCCGCTCAATCTCCAAGCATGGAGGTGGAGACTGGACAGGTTCGGGTGGAGGACCGTCCCCTGCTGCTGCGACAGAAGGTCCTCCTGAAGGGGCAGGCGGATCGAGGGACCGACTGACATGCTGAGTAGCTCGGGATACCAGTACCTTCGAGCCCAGTCCGGAGCCACAAGGATAACTTGGGCCCGGTCGCGCCTGATCTTCTTCAGCACTCTGGGCAGAAGTGGTATAGGCGGAAAGGCGTACAACAGACCGCAACTCCACTCGCGCCGAAAGGCGTCGCCCAGCGAGTGCCGTCCTGGAAACTCCAACGCGCAGAACTGATGACATTGCGCGTTCTCTTCTGTGGCGAATAGATCTAACCAAGGCTCTCCCCATTGCAGAAAGAGGCCTTTCGCCACGTCCGAGTTCAGACGCCATTCGTGATCCACCGAGCACCGACGGCTGAGTTTGTCCGCCCTGGCGTTCAGAGAACCTGCCAGGTGTTGAACCGTCAGAGTCACGCCCTGACGTTCCAGCCATTGCCAGAGGCGCAGAGCCTCCTGGCAAAGGGTCCACGACCCCACTCCGCCCTGCTTGTTGCAGTACCACATGGCGGTGGTGTTGTCCGTGAAAACCTGCACTACACTCCCGTTGACAAAGGGGAGGAATGCCTTCAGTGCTAGGCGAATCGCCCGCAGCTCCAACATGTTGATATGGAGCCGGGACTCCGCCGGAGACCAGATGCCTCTGATCTCCGCCTCTCCCAAGTGGCCTCCCCAGCCCTGGAGGGACGCGTCCGTCACAACTAAGTGCTCCGGTTGGGGAAGGGAGAGGGATCTGCCTCTGACCCAATCGCGGTCCGTAAGCCACCACTGCAACTGTCTCGCAGTGCCCTCCGAGATCAGGACATGGTCGGATAGGTTGCCTTGATGCTGGGCCCACTGAATCTTCAGGTCCCACTGCAGAGCCCGCATCCGCCACCGGGCGTGATGCACCAGAAGGATGCAGGAAGCCATCAGCCCCAGCAGCCGCAGCGTCAACCTGACCGAAACCCGGGATAACGGCTGAAAGATGGGAATCAAAGCCTGTATATCCCGAACCCGCTGCTCGGGAGGGTAAACCCGAAACTGCGCCGAGTCTAGAACCGCTCCGATGAAGAGGAGCTTCTGAGAGGGACACAGGTGTGACTTCGGCACATTGATGGAGAACCCGAGCAAATGCAGGAGGTCGGCCGTAGTCTGGAGGTGGCTGACGATGTTTGGGGCGAGCCCGCCTTCAACAACCAGTCGTCGAGGTAGGGGAAGACTGACACCCCTAACCTGCGCAGATGAGCTGCGACCACCGCCATCACCTTCGTGAACACCCGTGGGGCGCTGGTAAGGCCAAAGGGGAGCACGGTAAACTGAAAGTGCTCGTGGCCTACCGTGAACCGCAGGTAACGCCGGTGGGCCGGCAGGACGGGGATGTGAAAATAAGCGTCCTGCAAGTCCAACGCTACCATCCAGTCTCCGGGGTCCAGGGCAGCTAAGACCTGAGCCAAAGTCAGCATCTTGAACTTCTCTTGACGGAGGAAGCCGTTGAAGTTCCGTAGGTCCAAGATCGGGCGCAGGCCCCCCTTGCCCTTCTTGGGCACCAGAAAGTAGTGGGAGTAACATCCACACCCTACTTCTGGCCCAGGAACGCGCTCGATGGCCCCCTTGGCCAAGAGGGCCGTGACTTCCTCTTGCAGAAGTTGCAAGTGATCCCCCGACACGCGGTGGAATTGAGGTGGCATGGCTGGAGGGGTCGCCTCGAAGGGGAGGGAGTAGCCCCTTCGGATGATTTGCAGCACCGACTTGTCCGATGTGACAGTGCGCCAGTGGAAGTGGTGATGGTGAACCCTGCCTCCCACAGGCGTCACATGGGCCTGAAAGCTCAGAATAGGAAGGTTTGGAGGCAGGTGCTGCGGAGGGAGGTGTGGACTGGCCTCGCCGCTGACCCCGACCGCCGCCGCCACGGCGGTTTCCACGGCCGCCACCGCGCTGCTGGGTATTCTGCGGTGCGTGTCTGGCAGCACGTGTGGGGACGCCCCTTCCGTGGCCACGAAAGGAGCGAAAGGCACCCGATTGCTGGCGCGTGGTCGAGAGACCTAAGGACTTGGCCGTAGCCCTGGAGTCCTTAAAGCGCTCCAGCGCATGGTCTGCCTTGTCGCCAAAAAGGCGACGGCCATCGAACGGCATATCCAGGAGGGTGGCCTGGACATCGGCCGAGAAATTGGCGGACCTCAACCAGGCGTGGCGTCGAACCGCCACCGTCGTTGCCTTCGCCCTGCCCAGTGAGTCCGTGGTATCCAGTCCACACCGGATAGAGTATCGTGCCGCATCTCGACCCTCCACAAGGGCTTGGGCGAGGTTAGCCCGGACCTCCTCCGGGCATTGTGGCAGCACGTCCGCAACCGTGTCCCACAGGGTGTGGGTGTAGCGGCCCAAGAGACACGCGGTGTTGACAGACCGCAGTCCCAAACTCAGGGACGAGAACACTTTCTTTCCGAACTGTTCGTATCTCTTGGATTCCCGATCGGGCGGGGCCGTCGGGAATGCGGTCTGGGAAGTGGAGGCCTGGATAACCAGGCTCTCGGGGGTGGGGTGGGTGGACAAAAAGCAAGGGTCGCCTGGGGCCGGGCGGTAGCGTCTGGCCACATTCCTATCCACAGGCGGACCTGTGGCGGGCTTGGACCAAGTGCCCACAAGAACGTCACATAGGGCTTCTTTAAACGGCAGCAGAGGCTCACTGGAGCTTGCCTGCGGTTTAAGAACCTCAGTGAGGAGGTTAGTCCTCACGGCCGCGATGGGGAGCTCCAGGCCCAAGGCCTTGGCTGCCCTCATCAACACTATGCTGTAAGCAGCCCCCTCCTCCGTAGCCACGGTGGGAGGGGAGACAAATCCAGTGTCTGGCAAGGTGTCAATACCACTGGCTTCCCCAAGCTCATATGTCCAGTCCTCCTGTGACTGGCAATCCTGTGCCAGAGGGCCCTCCCAATCACCTCCGTCATCAGTCTCCTGTAATCCAGGGTTAACAGACTGGGCCTCCTCATGGAAATAGAAATCTCCAAAGGCCGTCTGAAGCGGCGCCCAACGTCCGACCGAAGGGAAGATTGTGGACGGCGTCCACAATGGGCGCCGGGGGCGACACCCTCGGGGCCGGCGAGGTCGTGAGGTCGACCGGCGACGACCCGGATCCGGAAGCGGATCCGGTGAGGTCCCGCGGCGCCGGGACCGAAGTCGCAGGCGGCCGACCCGCTAGGGCCTCCAGCCGGAACCGCTGGGCCCGGAGGCGCCGCGGGGCCCGGCCGAGGAGGGAGGGACTTCATGGCCATGAGGTACCGCTCGACCTCCTCCGGCGTCGCGCCGTGCCCAGGGACCCGAAGGTGTGGGGCAGGCGGCGATGCTTGAGACTCTCGCGGAGCCGCGTGGGCGGTGTCGCCCGAACCCCCGGCCGCATCGTGCGAGCGCCGGGGTGGGTCGGAGGAGCGATGATGCCGCTCCGACCTCTCATGCCTCTTACCTGAGGACTTGGATCCCGACGACCGATGTCCACTCCCGGAGCTGCGAGGACTCCGACCCCGCGACCGGTCCCTCGACCTCTCGTGGGACCGGGACCTGGAATGGCGCAGGGCCGACTGCCAGAGCTCGAGTCGCTTGCAGGACTGCTCCCGCCTAGCCTTCGACGTCAGGGCCCGGCAGTCGGAGCAGGTGCGGTCGTCGTGGTCGAGGCCTAAGCACTTCAGGCATCGGCGATGGGGGTCCGTGACCGACATCAGTCGGTCGCACTTCGAACAGGGCTTGAACCCGGGCATCCCTACCGGCACCGATAGAGTCGAGGACTCAAGAAAGAAATGATTGATAAGATAAAAAAGTTTAGTCAAAAAATGACTAGGGGTAGAGCTTCTCCGGATCTGCGGTAGCTGGCGCGGAAAAAAGAAGAACTGACGTCAGCGCGCATGGGCGGCGTCTAAGTACTCCGACGACGTCATTCCGGCGCTAACGACGCCGACGACGGACGCGGAGCCGCAGACGACGCCTACCGACGCGCAGGGGTATTGCTACGCAAAAATTTCCGGATCCAGTCTGACGCCTGGGGATATTCTAAGGTAAGGAATCTATCACTAACGTGTCTCTTTCAGATGGAGAAGAGCCAATTGATCCCCTGACATGCAGAGGTACCGGGGTGGCATGGCCGGAGGGGAGGACAGAAAGGGGAGCGAGTAACCGTGACAGATTATCAGAAGCACCCACTTGTCAGAGGTAATTCCACGCCAGTGGTGGAGGTGGTGACGTACCCTGCCACCCACTGGTGGGGGGTGCTTCCTGAAGCTTGGATTAGGAAGGCGTAGAGGCGGAAGCAGCGTGGGTGGAGGTGGACTGACCCGCTCGCTGGTTACCAGATCCGCCCCTGCGGAAGCCACGGCCGCAGCCACGCTGGGGTTGGTTCTGCACAAGCTTAGCGGAGGAGCGTGCTTGGGTGCTCTTACCCTGGCCACGAAAGGAACAAAACCCGGACGTGGCAGGGGCCTTCGTGGAAAGACCCAAAGACTTGGCTGTGGCGCGTGAGTCTTTAAAGCGCTGCAGGGCATTATCCACCTTGTCGCCAAAGAGACGGGAGCCATAAAAGGGCATGTGCATGAGCGAGCTCTGGACATCGGGTGAAAACGCAGTGGAACGCAATGAGGCGTGGCGCCGCAACGCCACCATCGTGGTAATCGTCATGCCCAACGAATCAGCAGTGTCCAGACCACATCTGATGGCAAACGTCGCCGCATCCTTGCCCTCCGCAATCGCTTGGGAAAGGACAGCCTGGACCTCCTCAGAGTACCAAGGCAGAACCTCTGCCACCGAATCTCACACTGCGTGGGAGTAACAGCCCAATAAGCAAGCGGTATTAACCGATCTCAACCCCAAACTGGCTGTGGAGAACAACCTCTTGCCATATTGGCCTAGCCTCTTAAAGTCCTTATCCGGTGGAGCCGAGGGAAAGGCACTCTGCGATGTCGAGGCCTGAATGACCAGGCTCTCAGGTGTGGGTTGAGAGGTCAAGAAGGCGGGATCACCAGGCGCCGGACGATGACGCCTAGCGACGTTCTTATCCACCGGTGCCCCCGAGGCCGGCCGCAACCAAGTACCCAAAAGGGCATCGGTAAGGGCCTCATTGAAAAGGAGCAGCCGCTCCGACAAAGCAGACGCCGTCTAAAGCACCTCTGTAAGGAGGTTGGTCTTAAGGGCCACCGTAGGGAGGTCGAGGTGGAGAGCCTCCGCAGCTCGACGCAGCACCATGGTGTAGGAAGCGCCCTCCTCCATAGTAGGTGGAGGGGATGCAAACCCCGGGTCCGAAGACACATCAAGTTCACCCGCATCTTGAAGGTCATCCACCCAATCCTGCTCGGAGTCACACTGCCGCACAAGTTGGTCCTCGTAGCCGTCCCAGTCCTAGTCTGGCTCCGGGGTAGAAGGAGCCGGCCGCGGCAGCAGGGCCGGAGCCGGAGAGGGGGCCAGCGGCGCCAGTTGGGGCCGCGCTGGAGCCGCATCCCAACGCGAATCCCAGGCCAGAACAAAATGGTCCGGGAACCGGGGCTGTGGTGGGATAAATGACACCCAATGGGGCAGCGCCGGGGTCGGAGTCAAGGGCAGCAGTGCTGTATCTTGTGGCACCGGAGCCGGAGCCGAGAGCGCTGAATCCAGTGGATCCGGGGCTGGCGCCAGAGGCGGTGCCACCGGGCCAACAGGATCTGGACACGGGACCGCATGGCCCGCAGGCGCGCCGCCGGGAGCCAGAGGTCTAAACAGGCAGTCCATGGCAGCAAGAAACTCTTGCATCTGTTCGGGAGTTGCCGACGGACCCGGGTATAGCAGGTAGGTTGCAGTACTCCCAGGCTCCGGGAGAGCCGCAGGGGCAGAGCCCCTGCCCCCCTGGTCCGCCTCCGGAGAGTGTCGGGGGGACGTCAGAGAGCGAACACGCTTCTTCGACTTCTTCTTATGGTGTCGCTTAGCGGAATCTGAAGGTGAAGACTTAAGAGTCCGAGGAGCGGCGGCGATCCCGCGAGTGATCCCGCGCCTAGACCCAGAGCGGCGGTGAGAGGAGTGCCGGACCTCCAGCAACTTCCGGCGCCGCTCCCGCAATGCCTTTGGGCCATGGCACCGCAGTCCTCACAATCCCGGTAGTCATGGTCCTGCTCCAGTAGAGGCAGATATCAAGGGGGTCCGCCACCGACATATTATGGTGGCACGACCCACAAGACTTAAAGCAGGGCATCCCTACGTGTACTAGGAGACAAGAATAGGAGACGAAAAGTCTCAAAAAAGTGGTAAAAAAATGACCGAGGTACGTGCTCAATCCGGATCTACGCTTTCGGCGCGTTAAGAGAAAGAACTGATGTCAGCGCGCATGGGTGGTGCCTAAGTACTCTCCGTGATGTCATCTCGGCGCCCATGACACCAGTGACGGACATGGAGCAGAAAAAAACTTTTCGAAAACCAGCCTGGGGATATTATAATGTAAGGAATCTATCACGAACATGTCTCTTTCAGATATTCATTTTTAACTGTTTATAATTTCCTGAAAACAAATCTTAACCTAGACAATCGGTAATGTTACACCCTTATTTACCATAAAGCCCCGATACCCCATACTATGCATTAAGATGAGAAGAAATATGTATTTAAGTTAGCTATGTGCTCAACCATTTTAAAATCTTAAATGTGATTGAAATTCCTTTTTCAAATGAATACATATCAAAAATAAGTAACACCAGACAAACCTGTGGTGTTTGCCCCGGCCTCTGGAATGGCTGGCTGAGATAAGATCTCCCTCAATTTATCTTGGTGAGACAGAAGAGCGCGACCGGCTTTCAAAATGTACAGTTTCAACTGTTGGCACCTTAGGAGATCCAAGTCCACTTGGTCTGTAAACACATTGAATAAATGAGATACAATAACGCATCCATAAGTTACATTTGCTTGCAACCTATTCAACATTAAACACAACCCACAAAACATCCACCCAGGAAACAGCACAGAGATTGTTGTGATCCAGACATTCATTTAAGTAAATGTATATAGTTGTTTAATAATCACCTCAAATTAACATCTGATAACTTTTAAGAGCAAAAGATTACATCTCATTTTACCTGTGAGACCCTGATTGGAGAATTTCTTCATTTTGTGCTTTTCAAGTTTGCTTCCTGCTAAGTTTACCAGCTGAGACCAGACATCCAGCATAGGCTCAGTGAAAGGCAAATTATTCACATTAAATGACACCACGGGAAGCTGGAAAGAAATATAAACAGAAAGGTAAGTAACTGAGTTGCACAACAAATATTCTACAGCACAAGCTTACTGTTTCCCTCTTGATCACCTTTCATGTGGCAAACACCATTACAAACACACTATTTGTACCTTGTTGCAGTGTCCTAAAATAGAACAGTTCTTAGGGCAATACATAAATAAACCACGTTAGCTACATTTCCCAAAAAAATGCTTGTGAGAAACAAGACTTTGCGGTGGCTTGGTCCCAGGCCAGACCCCCTACCGTGCGTAAATGGCGATGGGGATGGATTGGTGTGCGGCCCAAGAAGAACCCCTCTTTGAGGCTATAGGGAGTCCTGAGCCGTTCGAAAAGGTGTGGGGCAAATGTCTAAATTTGATGTTCTGATTATTATGCAAGCTTCTTTCCACTCATGCTGTATCCGTGAGGTGGGCCCTCCGAGGTCCCTATTCCTAGGCCTGATGTACTGTTGTCTAATGTCGATGGAACCTGATGCAGTGTATAAATTATTGCTGTTTTTATATGCTTTGTTTGCTATAGATGCCAATAAACTTGATTATCAAAAAAAAAGAAAATGCTTATCAGAGACACTGTTAATTTTTCCGATTCTCAATATTGTTGAATTATCTCCTGGTGTGAGAATGGCCATTTTTCTTTCTTCTTTTAAACACAAACTATGCAACTAGTGAAACCTACATACTCACCTGAGCTATTCCTCACAACCCATGTCATTGGAATTATGTAAATTCCATGTACTTCTGGCATAACTTGTGCTTTTGAAACCAGTCCCTATTGTCTCCCTCTGACAAAGAAGCTTTAAAAGTCTTTTGAGAGAAGGATGGACGAAGAGGACTCAGTCCCAAGGTGACAGAATCCATCAGAAACATTATTAGCATAAAGGATGTTACAAATTCATTAATGGATTCATCCTTAATGCTTTCCTAAGCTCTGAACTCTGAGCACTTCCTTAGAACTGAAAGTCTAAATCAGAAAGAAATGTCTTTGATTGTCAAAATAATCTAGGGCACAGCAGCAATACCTAGCATCCACATCCAGACAGTCCCGGGTAATACAAATTTACAAAATAGCACTTTTCACTGCTTTGTAGATATCCTTCAAAGCGGCTCTAAAGAACAAGTTACTTACCTTCGGTAACAATATAGCTGTAGGAAACATATATTAGTTATAGATTCCTTACTTTAGAATTGCCCCCAGGCGTCAGACTGGATCCAGAGAATTTTTTCTCAGCAGTACCTCTGCGCGTCGATCAGTGGCATTGGTCGACTACGCGTTCGTCGTTGGTGTCGTGATCGCCGGAATGACATTGCACTATCTACTTAAACATCACCCCTGCGCGCTGACATCAATTCTTTACACAACACTCCACGCCAGAAGCGCACAGCCATGGATGGGTGGGGCGGTAAGGAATCTATAACTAATATATGTTTTTTACAGATATAATATTACCGGAGCTAAGACACTTGTTCATGTGAAGTAGACTATTAGTTATAGATTACTAACCTAAGAATAGATACTCCAGCAATACCAACCCCTGAGGAGGGTCTGCGAACTAAGTTCACAATAAAGAATCCTTGAGAATCGAACGGCCAAAAAAGGTGTCTCTTCAGACGTGACTCTCCAGGCAATAATAATTAGTGAACGTGTGCAATGGTGCCCAGGTAGCTGCCTGGCAGATGTCACTGAGGGGGACTCCACGTCCCAAAGCAGTAGTGGCTGCGGTCGCCCTGGTGGAATGGGTGTGCAGTCCTAACGGAGGTTCCTTCTTCGCCAAGGAATACCAGATCTTAATGCAAAGGACGACCCATCAAGAGATGGCCCAGTTTTGCATAGCCCGACCATTCTTGGCACCCACATAGCCAACAAAGAGTTGATCGTCTACCCGGAATGGTTTTGTGCGATCAAGATAATACAATAACGCACGTTTCGGATGCAGACGGTGGAGTCTTTCCCCCATCTTTGGAAGGATGCGGGGGCGGGAAGAAGGTGGGCAAAGTGACGGTCTGTCCTATGTGAAAAGAGGTAACCACTTTGGGTGGAAAAGAAGGCCTAGTTCGAAGGACAACCTTGACCGGATGGACAGCAAGGAAAGGAGGTTTCGAAGAAAGGGCCTGAAGCTCACTCACCCTACGAGCAGAGGTGATGGCAACCAGAAAAGCCGTTTTTAAAGTCAAAAGTCTGAGAGGACAATTATGTAGCAGCTCGAAAGGAGCGCACATAAGGTAAGTTAATACAAGATTCAACTCCCACTGGGGCATTATGAAAGTAATAGGAGGAAAAAGGAGATCCTCAGAAAGAACGGCAGATAGGGGATCCACAGCCTTTGCTGTGCACCATGCCACAAATTTGTTCCATCTACAGGCGTATACCGTTTTGGTGTAGGGACGCCTAGCAGCCAAGATAACATTACAGACTGCGGGAAGAAGGTCGAAAGAGGTCGACTGTCGCCTCTCAATCTCCATGCAAAAAGGTGGAGGCTGGACAGGTTTGGGTGGAGGACCGTCCCCTGCTGCTGCGACAGAAGATCCTCCCGAAGAGGCAGTTGGATCGGGGGATCGATGGCCATGTTCAAGAGCTCGGGATACCAGATTAGTTGTGTCCAGTCCGGAACCAAAAGAATGAATTGGGCCCGGTGGCGCTTGAGCTTCTTCAGCACACTGGGCAGAAGTGGTATAGGCGGAAAGGCGTATAGAAGACCGCAATTCCACTTGCGACGAAAAGCGTCCCCAAGCGAGTGTCGCCTTGGAAATTCCAATGTGCTGAACTGCCGACATTGCCTTGTTCTCTTTGGTGACAAACAGATCTAACCAAGGCTCTACCCACTGCTGAAAGAGGCCTTGCACCACCTCTGAGTGAAGACGCCATTCATGATCCATCATGCACCAGCGGCTGAGTTCATCGTCCCTGGCGTTCAGGGAACCTGCCAGGTGTTGAACCACCAGAACATGCCCTGATGTTCCAGCCACAGCCAAAGGCAAAGAGCCTCTTGACATAGGGTCCATGACCACACCTCGTCCTGTTTGTTGCAGTACCATATGGCCGTGGTGTTGTCCGTGAACACCTGCACTTCTCTTCCTTCAACAGAAGGAGGGAATGCCTTCAGTGCAAGACTAATCGCCCAGAGCTCCAGAAGTTTGATGTGGAGCTCGGACTCCGCCAGAGACCAGAGGCATCTGATCGCCACCTCTTTCATGTGGCCACCCCATCCCAGGAGTGACGCATCTGTCACCACTGTGGACTTTGGGGAAGGGAGAGGGATCTGTTATTGACCCAATCCTGGTCCCTTAGCCACCACTGCAATTGGTGGGCAGTGCCCTCCGAGATCTGGACGCAATCAGAAGATTCCCCTGATGCTGCACCCACTGGAACTTCAGGTCCCACTGCAGAACCCACATATGCCACCTGGCATGATCCACCAGCAGGATGCAGGAGTCCATGAGGTCCAGCACCCTCAGGGTCATTCTTACCGAGATAGCGGCTGAAACATTGGTATCATAGCCCAAATATCCTGGACTTGCTGCTTGGGAGGATAGGCCAGAAACTGCGCTGTTTTCAGAACCGCTCAGATGAAAAGGGACTTCTGGGAGGGAATATGGTGCGACTTCTGCACGTAGCCATGAAAGTGAAAGGCAGCCTGCATGGGACGAGTAGCGACTGTGAAGCCCAAGGATGTGGCCGTAGCCCTAGAGCCCTTGAAGCACTCGAGTGTGTTGTGCGCCTCATCACCAAAATGACGATGGCCATCAAAGGGCATGACCAATAGGGTAGATTGGACATCCCCAAAGAAGCCAGAGGTCCTCAGCCAGGCGTAGCACCTCAAGGCTACCGACGTGGAAACTGATATGCCTAGCAAGTCGGCGGTATCCAACCCACACCGAATAGTGAACTTTGCCCCTCAGCAACAGCTCGGGTGAGCACAGCCCTGGGCATTGTGGCTAAAGGTGTGTCCGTGTGTCCGTGTGTGTGTGTCCGTGTGTGTGTGTCCGTGTGTGTCCGTGTGTGTGTGTGTGTGTGTGTGTGTCCGTGTGTCCGTGTGTGTGTGTGTGTGTGTGTGTGTGTGTGTCCGTGTGTGTGTCCGTGTGTGTCCGTGTGTGTGTCCGTGTGTGTGTCCGTGTGTGTGTCCGTGTGTGTGTCCGTGTGTGTGTCCGTGTGTGTGTCCGTGTGTGTGTCCGTGTGTGTGTCCGTGTGTGTGTCCGTGTGTGTGTGTGTGTGTGTGTGTGTGTGTGTGTGTGTGTCCGTGTCCGTGCGCGTGTGTGCGCGTGCGCGTGTGTGCGCGTGTGTGCACGTGTGTCCGTGTGTGCCTGTGTGTGTCTGTGTGTCTGTGTGTGTGTGTGTGTGTGTGCGTGTGTGTCCGTGTCCGTGTGTGTGTTTCCGTGTCTCAGTGTGTGTGTCCGTGTGTCCGTGTGTGTGTGTGTGTGTGTGTGTCCGTGTGTGTCCGTCCGTGTCCGTGTCCGTGTGTCCGTGTGTCCGTGTGTGCGTGTGTGTGTGTATCCGTGTGTGCGTGTGTGCGTGTCCGTGTGTCCGTGTGTCCGTGTGTGCGTGTGTGCGTTCGTGTGTGTGTGTGTGCGTTCGTGTGTGTGTGTGACGGCCCAAGAGACAAGCAGTGTTCACTGACCGCGGTTCTAAGCTAGCGGAAGGAAACATCTTCTTCCCAAGATGGTCCAACTTCTTGGATTCCTTATCTTGGGGAGCTGTAGGGAATGCTCTCCCTTTTGAGGATGAGCCTTGGACCACCAAGCTCTCGAGGGTAGGGTTTTGGGAGACGAAAAGTGCGTCGCCCGGAGCCAGGCGGTGGTGTCGGGCAATCATCCTGTCAACAGAGGCCCCTGTGCTGGGCTTGGACCAAGTTCCCAGTAGGACGTCAGTGACGTAGGACGTCAGTGAGGGCCTCATTAAAAGGCAGCATGGGCTCTGAAGAGGCTGCTGCCGGCTGAAGCACCAGCATCGATCGACGGCGGTCCAGCTCCGTGTCCAAGTCGGGGGTGAGGCTGGGGTAGACGCCGGCCGGGGGCACAGACGGCGTAGTCACTGGGATCAGTGTCCGGGAAGGTACCATGAGGTTGACCGGCATCGATCCAGATCCAGGCCTGGATCCTCGGGAGCCCTCCTGTGCCGGAGCCGAAGCAGCCGGCCGCGAAGGCCCAGGGCCCCCAACCGGGTCCGCGGGGCCCGAAGGCGTTCTGGCGGAGTCGGGCTTCCCAAAGATGCCGTGAAGCGCTTCTTAAAAAGCTCGAAGCTGGGCAGGTGATGCTTCGGTTCCCAGAAAGGGAGGGAAGCGAAGAGCCGTTCAGTGAGCAGGCTCCGAAGACAGACCTGAGAGGGACGATCTGGGTCCCCCGTCGCATCGGCCAACAGATGGGGTGAAGGCGAAGTGCGACAATGCTTCTTCGACTTCTTTTTGTGCTTCGACTCACCCAATGACGAAGACTTGGATGAAGAGTGGTGATGGCTCCGCAGCCGGTCAAGCGACCTCACGCTCGACCGGGATCTCTAGCGGGGCGGAGCCATCTGCGGGGCCTCCAGAAGCTTTCAGGATCGCTCCCGCAAAGGTATCGGGTTCAGGGTCCGACAGTCGGAGCATGGCTTCGGGTCGTGGTCACGCTCCAGGCACCAGAGGCGCACAAGGTGTGGATCCGTGACAAGAGTTACAAGGCTTGAAGCCGGTCCGAGGACGGGACATTCCTCATGCAGACTCGAAAAGATGGCGACAAAAGTAAAAAAAGTGTTAGTCAAAAAGTGACTACGGGGCACGCTGTCTCCGGATCTGTGATGGCTGGCACGGAAAGAAAATAAAGAACGGACGCCAGCGCGCAGGCGCGGCGTCTAAGTAGCTACCGCTACGTCATTCTGGCGATAACGACGCCAACGACAAACGCGGAGTCAATCGATGCCACCTACCGATGTGCAGGGAATCAGTAACTAATACTCTCTTTCAGATAAGTAATGCAGTGGTACCTCTGTTGTATTTCTTTTTGCCTCAATATCTGTGAGGACCACAAGTGTGTTGTTAAATTGGGAGCGCCCTGTGTTCTCAGTGTCCAAAGACATGCACAAGCCATTGCAAAGGAATGGATAGGTGGGACACAAACTCAGGCAATGTGCCAGAGAATTAAAATAAAATGTAAAGAAATACAGGAGATATGGTTATCACCCGTCTTACGTTAAATGTTTGGAGGGGTATAACTACAGAATGTGCCAAGATCTGGTAAAAGGACTGCTGAATGCAGAGAATGTCGGTTTGGGGGTGCCGGGGAAGATGAGATGCATTAACGTGCAGAAAGCAAAGAGAAAGGCAAAGGAAAAGAGGGTACTACTCCTCAAGGCAGACATGGCCACAGAGGTTGATGCCCCTCGAAGTCTTCTTGAGCCTGGTCTACCAGTCACGCTGCATCCTAGTCACAAGGGAATCCTTCCAGGAGTGGTAACTTTCCTTCTGGGGATCTAAGCTGCACTCCGACTACATGTGTGGACATATCTGCATGAGCAGATATGCACCTGTGCTGGTCAGTATAATTATTGCCAGTACAAGTGACCAGGGAAGCCATTTTAAGTAAATGTGCTGGGTACTGGTCAAAAACGAGTTCCACAGCTACATAATGGCTTCACTGAAACTAAAGGTATTTAGCATCAAACATTTTGAATTAATCAACCCATACTGATTTCAGTGATAGTTTTACTAATACGTGCACCCAGAGGGCACCTTAGAGATCCTCCCTGAAAACCTCCCAAATACTAGTGCACTGGCTGACTGTGTAGACCAGTCTGCCACCACAGACAGGTTTCTGACCCCCAGGAATGAGAGCCTACGATTTCAGGAGGTCAGGAACAAAGCCTACTCTGGAGAGGGTGTTTCACACTCCCTTCAGCAGAAGGAATATTAAATTAGCACTAAAAGGCAGGAAGCTTCAAAAAGCCCACCACCTTTGGTATGCAAATCTGGCTTCCCTTAGAGGTGAGCCAACGGCAAACCCCCTAACCAGGGCCCATTTGGCACCTGGAAAGGCAGGAAATTTAGTAGGCAGAAAAGCATGTCCACCCGCAAGCTAGTTCCACCCCCAAGGTAGGCTACCTGATGTGGATACGAAAATTAAAAATGTCTGTCATCTTGGTGTTGGCAGAATTTGGAACTCAAGAACAGGGTTATGCCCACTTCCCACAGGAAGGGGGCGCAATGGCTACTACCCTACACTCCACTATTTCTAGCATTTAGGGGAGCCTCTGGCACCAGGAAATCAGATCCTGCTGCCCGGAAAGAAGAAAATGGATGCTGAAGAGTTGCAAGAAGCAAGAACAGAAGACCAGTAACTGTCGGGGTGCCAACCCAGCTAGCCTGTCTGCTGTCCTCGACAATTGCTCCAAAGACAACTAGTCCTGCAGCTGCCTCTGCCTCCAAAAGCCTGGGAGGACTTCCAGCCTTCACCCTAGACCCAAGATCTCCAGTGGAGTAGCAAAGCTGCTTCCCCTGCATCCTTCAGGCACATCGGAAGAGCTGCAAGGACTCCGGACCGCCAAAAATCTGACACCAGAAAGCACCATAGCACCATTGCACCTAGGCCCCCTAGGCCAGGCTGAAGTTGGCCAATGGTACCAGCATAGTCCTCAGACCCTCCAGACTCGAAGCCCACCTTCAGTTTGCGAACTGTCGACTTCCCGGTGTTGCCTACAGCCTCTCTGCGAAGGCCCCTCCTACCACGTGTAACTCCGGTGACAAGAACCCAACGCCTTAGAACATCTCTGACCCCGCCTGCCCCAGCCAGAGGAGAAGAGGACCAAAGGTGTCCCTACATCCCCGAGCATCGTGACACCGGAGCCCTCGTGTTGGTTCAGCTCGAATGCGCTCCCAGTCTCCGCCTGCAGCAACTTTGTTACCAGACCGATCCCTATTGACTGACATGGGGCACCTAACGCTGTATAGAACCTCTGCACCCAGCCGCCTGAGTGCTGCCCGAGGGGACCTGTTGGTGCTGCCTCATATTCACCTTAAGTCCTGAATATTGGCCCTGTAAGTTGTTTTGAAGTACCTGTATGCAGTATATGTCTTTCCTTCATAGGATAAAATTATTGATTCAGAAATTGCACTAAGTGTCGCTTTTCAAAAACTAAACATATTTCTATCTCAAAACATACTTAGCTGATTTTGATGATCTGGCTGCCATTTATTACATATATATGTGTTATTTTTATAAATTGGAGTGGAACTCCTTATTGAGTCACGTGCACCATTTATTGACTGTGTGTATTGCAGATGTCGACGACACTACCCACTAAGAGAGCACCTCGGGATTGCTGTCCACTTATACGAGATACCTGGACTCTTTGCACAGTATACCTCTTTTTGGTATACTATGTAAAGAGCCAGCTTGGTAATGAAGGAAAGCAACTGCAAAATATCCAGACTAATCAATCGATAAGGCATTCTCCTGTGACAAATTTCTCTGAAACGCCCATTTCAAATGTTCTGGGCCAGGTTGGATAGCACGTGTGACCTTGTCCCTCCCCTTTGTTGAGGCAAAACATTATGGTTGTTAGTCTCTATTTTTACTTTTTTCACGCTGGCTTGTGCATGGAAATCTTTTTTGTTGCAGGAAGAATGTTTTGAGTTTCAACACATTTAGGGGTTCCACTGCCTCCACCATGTTCCATAAATCCCTGAAGTGCAGGTTTCACATTTATGCTTATGAGCTCATGTGGCAAGCATCTGTAGTATTGGTTACAAACTGAGTTGGTTGCTTTAAGAGTCTGCATATTGAAACGTATTCAAATACTATTTCCTTCTGTTCCTTCTCTGTGACAACCACTGGATCCTCCAAACTGTGATTACAGGCACTTGAGCCTCTCTTGTCCTCATGTGGAGCCTGGCAATGGGATTTAGTGAAATGCATTACGCCATCATGGCCATTAGTTTCATAACAGTCCCCACTGTCAGATGCTGCACCTTTTGGTATAGGCAAGCTTGCTCGGTCAATACTAGGATCTTCTTGGTTATCAGGAATCCTCTTGCGTAGCCTCCTAAAAAGAAATGGTTTCCTTTCTCTGGGACAGGAGATTCTTTCCAGGGATCATCAAAAAAACAAGTTTATGCCGAGTTTGCATTACTGTCTGTATGATCCTTTGGCATTGTGGGAGGGAGTTCGTCTTTACCAGCTTATGGGAAGGGTAGGGGTGCACATGTATCCCTTCTCAAGTGTGCTGCCACCACTGCAAGACATTTCATAAAGGCTTTGGGTGCTGCCTTTATCTTAAAAGGTAGAACCTTGAATTATCATAAAAGGTAGTACCTTGAATGGATTATGTATCTGGTTCACGACTACTCTGAGGGATTTCTTGTGCCGGCTGTTCATTGGCATGTGCAGGTAGTCATCCTTGAGGCCTATGGTTGCCATGTAGTCTTCCTTTCCCCAGCCAGGGGATGAACTTCTGAGGTGGGATTTTACCAACTTGTTCAATAACGGTAGGTCCAAAATATGCCTCAAAGAATTATTAGGTTTTGGTACCAAAAAAATAAACCAAGTACACCCCTAGATGAACAAGTTCCTTACCTTTAAAAACTCCTTATCTGGTAGAGACTCCCTCTAGCCGCACATTCCATATCTTAGGATATTCCCCAGGCGTCAAGACTGGATCTTGGAGCAGTACACCTGCATGCGGGTAGGTGCCGCTGTTCAGCTCTAGGTCAGCCTCGCCTTAAGGTATGTGCATGGTGCTTAGATAGGCGCCACTGTAGCGTGCTAAGGTCTGTCTCTTTTTACGACTTTCCACGCCAGAAATGCAGCGCCACAAAGAATGCTGATAAACTGGTATAGCTTGCTAAGGCTCTGAGAAAGGTAACCCCACTGAAACGGTTTACAGAGTGGGTAGGACAGGAGGGTCAGCAAGGAATCTGCAACTAAATAGAGTCTCTACCAGATAAGGTGTCACCAAACTTAAGTAACTTGGTCATCTGATAAAGAATTCTAGAAGCAGAGTCCTTACATTAGAAGAAATACCCATGTAATACCTCTCCGGAGGTCTGTCTATGATACAAATCTAACCAAAAAGTTCTGAAGAACCAAAATGGCAAAGTGCCCATTATGACAGACCTGACCATCAAGACAGTAATGCTTCAGAAATGTGTGTAACAATGCCCATCTTCCTATCTGACAGGTGTCCAGGACAGGGACTCCGCAACCGAACACCTTGGTTGCACCTTTGGCTCTAGCAAAATGAGCATGCAAGCTAATTTTTGGCCATTGGATAGCAGATCATTATGTGAAGCCCTATTTATCGTGAGATAGTTTTTTTCTGCACTGTCTTCCCTTTCTTAGTTCCACCATGCCAAGAGTTGATTGTCCAGCCGGAATTCTCTCTGCGATCAAGGTAGGGTGACAACGTTCTTTTTGTGTCTTTCCTCTTTCTTTCTTTAATGTTTTTTTTTTTTTTTAAAGTGTGACGCTGACGGAAAATAGTAGGTACGGTCATGTTTTGGCATACATAAAAGGGTGTCACAACCTTCAGAGGTAAGGCGGCATGGGTCTTCAGAATTAGCTTGGCTTGGTAAAAGGTGGTGTAAGGCGGATGTACAGAGAGGGCCTGCAGTTCGCTGGCCCTCTTGGCTGATGTTATGACCACTAGAAAGGCTGTTATGATAATCAGCAAGTGAAGTCAGCAGAGGTGAGCGGTTTAAAGGGCGCTCACATGACGAATGTAAAGACCAGGTTAAGATCCCACAGGGGCATGATGAACGGCCTGGGGGGGGGAAGCATGTGCTGGAGGCCTTTCAGGAACCTAGTCACAATGGGTGACTTTCACAGGGAAGGTTGGCCCGGCAACCCCAAGAATGCCGAAATGGCAGACCAATAACCTTGAACCATGCTCAAAGCAGGGCCTTGCTGTTCCAGGTATGAAAAAATGACCGGAGAACTTGGGATAGGGGTGCAGGATGGGAGGATCAAAATTGCTGGATGCACACCATGCCATAAATTTGTCACACCAGCAGGCATATATTGTCTTCGTAGAGAGATGCCTGGCTGCCAGAATAACATCACTGACTATGGGGAGAAGGTCAAAAGCTGCCAGCCATCTCCACTCAATCTCCATGCATCAAGGCGGCGGGTACGCAGGTTGAGGTGCAGAATCCTGTCCTGTTGCTGCAACATAAGATCCTCCTAAAGGAGCAGCCTGATGGAAGGACCAATGCTCATGCTCAGAAGCTTGGGATACCAAACTCTCTGTGCCAAATGTGGAGCCAAAAGAATGATTTGGGCCACCACTGAACGTCTTCTGCAGTTCCCTCCAAGATTTAGACCAGGTCGGAGAGAATCCCCTGATGCTATGCCCAATGGAACTTCAGGTCGCACTGCTTCAGTCTACTCGAAATCCAGGATATAGACATTGGAATCATAGTCTGAATATCCTGGGCTCGCCATTCAGGAGGATAGGCCCAAAACTGCAGTGTTCAGAACATCCCCATAGAAAGGGAGCATTAGAGAGGGAGTAATTTGTGACTTTGATATGGTTATAGTGAACCCCAAAGAATGCAGGACGTTCGCCTTAGTCTGGAGGTGCAAGCCCCCCTTCAACAGCAAATAGTAGTGCTGCAACCAACCGCTATCACTTTGTATACTCCCAAAAGGCGCTGGTGAGGTCAAAGGGGAGCATGGCAAACTAAAAGTGTTCTTTGTCCACCATGAACCTCATCAGCTGGAGTGGTGACTTTATAGGCACCATGCATGTCATTTTCGGCTTGGAGCTCAAGCATAACTGGAGGCTGTAGCTTGACTTATTCCTGTTGCTTGTTTCTCTTATTGGCCCTTACTGGGATTGCACAAACCCTTCAGGGAGTCTTCTGCTTCACTTCTTACCTTCCCAAATCATGTTTTAAGTATCAAACTACTGTCCGAAGGCCTGAGAACCACAGTGTTGTGTTTGGTCCAGGCTCCTCTCACCTCGCATCTGTACACGGGCTCTTGGTGTCTTGGTGTCTTGAGGCCTGCACAGCCCAGGCTCCACGCTAGTCATTCTATCTCTTCCCCACCAGGTCTCTTCATAGCACCTAACCAGTCCTCACGAGTGAGTGCTGTGTACCACCCTCCTCCTTGAACTGCTCTTTCTATGTGTCCGATCTCATCGCTTTTAAGGCAGTATGCCATTCCTGTGCCACCAAAAGTCAAGATGTCTCATTATAATCTCTGACACTCCCATAGCTATCACCGCACTGCTTTATGGTGTACTCTGCTTATAGCACATAAAGTCGAAGGCTATCTTGAGCCCAAATGGCAGTGAGTGGCCATTGGATCGCAGTGACTATTCACTTTTGCCGTGTCAACAAAGAGAGCAACCTCTGGAACTAGGAACATTTCTGGCAACTGATCTCTATTGACTGTCTTTTTTTTTAGCAATTTTTTGTTAGAGGATAAAGGTATTTCAGAGTGGCTAATGGCCATCCCCTGACCTTAATCCGCCCATACACAGTGCTTTCTGGGTAAACAGTTTGGCCTTAAGGCAACACTTGTGTCCTGTCCTCCTACATCCAGTACCCACTGGATAAAAGCCATCCACTTTAGCCATGAGGTACCCTACCTTCTGAGCAATGAGTAGTGATAGGCCACGCCCTGCACCCAGTAATGCCACCACAAGTGCTCATTGATACAGAATTTGGCCTAAAGCCTCCCATGCATCCAGTCCTCAACGTTCGCTGTACCTAATGACCAACGGTCACGTCTTCTGCATCTACCTACAATTTTTCATCCAAAGACGAGAGCTCATGGAGTACTGGGTGAAAAACATGATACTCAAAAATGCATTTCATGAACTATTTGCTATCCAAGACTCAGTGAAGCATTTTATTCTTGTCCTGGACATGCATAATTTTTGTCGTGCACTCAATTCATATAAAATGCTTAATAAAAACCTTGACATCAGTATAAAAACCAGGTATAGTCAATTGATATAATTCTTCACATTGTTCTCTATTTCAGAGAACAAAGGAATATTCCACACAAGTGGAATTGAGCCTTGCTCTTTTGTAAGGTTGAGGTCTGCTACATATGGCCTCATACAAGCAATAGTCTTGGTTTTGTTCAAGGACATAGTTCTGATCTATGATTGAAAACATCTTAAATTCCCCTTCATCTTCATTTTCATGAATGGTTTGCAAATTAAACAGATTTTCATGTTTTTCCTAATGTAATTCCACAGAAGGAAAGGAAAAAATGTACTCATGGCAGAATCCCGGCACTGCCCATTGCAGTGCGGAGAATCCACCCAAGGACAAAGGCTCTGCCCCAAGAGCAGAGGCTCCGCCCCGAGAGCAGAGACTACACCCACCCCGAACGCAGAGACTCTGCTCGCCCACAGTGCAGAGACTCCGACTAAGTGTCTTTTGTACAATTACGAATATAAGGGGCCCGATTCACAAATGGAATTATGACTCGTGAAGTTACGAGTAAAGAGTCTCCGCACTTCTAGCAGAATCTCAGCATTGAGCACTGCAGTTTGGAGATTCCACCACAAGTGCAGAGACTTCGCCCAAGTGTCCTTTGTACAAAATATGAACATAAAGCACAAGTTACTACTTGTGAAACGATATATGTGTAAGAGACATTAGTTAGTATTAGATTCCTTACCTTAGAATATCCCCAGGCGTCAGACTGGATCCGGAAATGTTTGCGTAGCAGTACCCTTGCGCGTCGGTAGGCGTCGTCTGCGGCTCCGCGTCCGTCGTCGGCGTCGTGGACGCCGTGATGACGTCGTCGGAGTACTTAGACGCCGCCTCCGCGCGCTGACGTCAGTTCTTAGACACAGCTTTTCCGCGCCAGAAACGCAGAGCCATGTTAAAAACCAACACAGGTGCCATTGAAACTAGGGCCCTAAAAGGGGGTAACCCTAACCCTAGATATCGGTTCGCAGAACGGGGAGGATGGGTGGGTCGGTAAGGAATCTAATACTAACTAATGTCTCTTACAGATAGATCGTTACGCAAGTAGTAACTTGTGCATCTGAAAGAGACACGTTAGTATTAGATTCCTTACCTTAGAATAGATACCCCAGCAATACCAACCCCGGAGGTGGGTCTGCGAACCAATAATCACACCAGAAAGTCCTGGAGGACAGAACGACCAAAGAAGCCATCCCTCCGGACTTGGCTGTCGAGGCAGTAGTGTCTCGCAAACGTGTGCAGCGAGGCCCACGTAGCTGCCTGACAGATGTCTTGTAAGGGCACTCCCCGGCCCAGGGCAGTTGTAGTCGCCGTGGCTCGGGTGGAGTGAACCCGTAAGCCAACAGGGGGCTCCTTTCTAGCCAAGGAGTAGCATGCCTGGATACACAAGATGATCCACCGGGAGATGGTCCTCTTGTGCACCGCTTTCCCCTTCTTAGCGCCCAAGTAACCAACAAAGAGTTGGTCATCCACCCGGAACTGGCGTGTGCGATCCAAGTAAAATGAGAGCGCACGTTTTGGGTCCAGACGGTGGAGCCGCTCTTCCTCTTTAGAGGGATGCGGTGGCGGGAAGAAGGTTGGCAAGGTGATAGACTGCCCGATGTGGAAGGCCGTGACAAACCTTGGGCAGGAAAGATGGCTTAGTATGCAACACCACTTTGTCCGGATGGACAGAAAGGAAAGATGGAGTACAAGAAAGAGCCTGGAGCTCACTCACTCTCCTGGCAGAGGTGATGGCAACCAGTAAAGCAGTCTTCAGAGTAAGAAGGCGGAGAGGACAGTTGTGAAGTGGCTCAAAAGGAGCGCACATCAGAAACGTAAGAACGAGGTTCAAGTCCCACTGAGTCATCACAAACGGAACAGGAGGGAATGTGTGTGTGATGCCTTTTAGACATCTACTTACAATAGGGGACTTGAACAAAGAAGGTTGATCAGGCAGCCTCAGAAAGGCTGAAAGGGCAGAAAGGTAGCCCTTGATAGTGCCCAGAGCAGAGCCCTGCTGGGCAAGAGAAAGAGGAAGAGAAGAACCTCAGAGAGAGGGTCAGCAAGAGGATCCACAGCCTTTGCTGTGCACCATGCCACAAATCTGTTCCACCTGCAGGCGTATACCGACTTTGTGGAGGGACGCCTGGCTGCCAGAATGACGTTACAGACTTCAGGAGGCAAGTCAAATGGCCTCAACTGTCGCCGCTCAATCTCCAAGCATGGAGGTGGAGACTGGACAGGTTCGGGTGGAGGACCGTCACCTGCTGCTGCGACAGAAGGTCCTCCTGAAGAGGCAGATGAACCGGGGATCGACTGACATACTGAGTAGCTCTGGATACCAGTACCTTCTTGCCCAGTCCGGAGCACAAGGATGACTTGGGCCCGGTCGCGCTTGATCTTCTTCAGCACTCTGGGCAGAAGTGGAATAGGCGGAAAGGCGTACAATAGACCGCAACTCCACTCGCGACGAAAAGCGTCTCCAAGCGAGTGCCGCCTTGGAAATTCCAACGCGCAGAACTGATGACATTGCGCGTTCTCTTCGGTGGCGAATAGATCTAACCAAGGCTCTCCCCATTGCTGAAAGAGGCCGTGCGCCACGTCCGAGTTCAGACGCCATCCGTGATCCATCATGCACCGACGGCTGAGCTCGTCCGCCCTGGCGTTCAGAGAACCTGCCAGGTGTTCAGCCACCAGGGTCACGCCCTGGCGTTCCAGCCATTGCCAGAGGCGCAGGGCCTCCTGGCAAAGGGTCCACGACCCCTCCCCGCCCTGTTTGTTGGAGTACCACATGGCGGTGGTGTTGTCCGTGAACACCTGCACTACACTCCCCCGGACAGAGGGGAGGAATGCCTTCAGTGCTAGACGAATCGCCCGTAACTCCAACAGGTTGATGTGGAGCCGGGCCTCCGCCGGAGACCAGAGGCCTCTGATCACCGCCTCTCCCATGTGGCCTCCCCAGCCCTGGAGGGACGCGTCCGTCACAACTATGTGCTCCGGTTGGGGAAGGGAGAGGGATCTGCCGCTGACCCAATCGCGGTTCGTGAGCCACCACTGCAGCTGTCTCGCAGTGCCCTCCGAGATCAGGAAGTGGTCGGATAGGTTGCCCTGATGCTGGGCCCACTGAAACTTCAGGTCCCACTGCAGAGCCCGCATCCGCCACCTGGAGTGATGCACCAGTAGGATGCAGGAGGCCATCAGCCCCAGAAGCCGCAGCTTCAACCTGACCGAGACCCGGGATAACGGCTGAAAGATGGGAATCAGAGCCTGAATATCCCGGACCTGCTGTTCGGGTGGATAAACCCGAAACCGCGCCGAGTCGCGAACCGCTCCGATGAAGAGGAGCTTCTGAGAGGGCCACAGGTGTGACTTTGGCACATTGATGGAGAACCCCAGTCGGTGCAGGAGATCTGCCGTAGTCTGGAGGTGGCTGACGACTGTCTGGGGCGAGCCCGCCTTCAACAACCAGTCGTCGAGGTAGGGGAAGACTGAAACCCCTAACCTGCGCAGATGAGCTGCGACCACCGCCATCACCTTGGTGAACACCAGTGGGGCGCTGGTAAGGCCGAAGGGGAGCACGGTAGACTGAAAGTGCTCGTGGCCAACCGTGAACCGCAGGTAGCGCCGGTGGGCCGGCAGGACGGGGATGTGGAAATAAGCGTCCTGCAAGTCCAACGCTACCATCCAGTCTCCTGGGTCCAGGGCAGCTAGGACCTGAGCCAGTGTCAGCATCTTGAACTTCTCCTTCCGGAGGAAGCCGTTGACGTTCCTTAGGTCCAAGATAGGGCGAAGGCCTCCTTTGCCCTTCTTGGGTACCAGAAAGTAGTGGGAGTAGCAACCACACCCTACTTCTGGCCCAGGAACGCGCTCGATGGCCCCCTTGGCCAAGAGGGCCGTAACTTCCTCCTGCAGAAGTCGATAATGATCCCCCGATACATGGTGGTTCTGCGGTGGCATGGCTGGAGGAGTCGCCTCGATGGGGAGGGAGTAGCCCCTTCGGACGATCTGCAGCACCAACCTGTCCGAAGTGACAGTGCGCCAGTGGATGTGGTGATGGCGAACCCTGCCCCCCGCTGATGTCACATGGGCCTGAAAGCACGGACTAGGAGGATTTCGAGGCGGATGCTGCGGGGGAAGGTGTGGACTGACCTTGCCGTTGACCCCTATCGCCAGGACGGCGGTTCCCACGGCCGACACCGCGTTGGGTATTACCCTGCGGAGCGTGGCTGGCAGCACGTGTGGGTACACCCCATCCGTGGCCACGAAAGGAGTAAAAAGCAGCCGATTGCTGGCGCGGGGCCGAGAGGCCCAAGGACTTGGCCGTAGCCCTGGAGTCCTTAAAGCGCTCAAGCTCATGGTCTGCTTTGTCGCCAAAGAGGCGACGGCCATCAAACAGCATGTCCATCAACGTGCTCTGGACATCTGCCGAAAAGTTGGCGGACCTCAACCAGGCGTGGCGTCTGACCGCCACCGTCGTTGCCATCGCTCTACCTAGCGAGTCGGTGGTATCCAGCCCACACCGGATGGAATATATGTCTGCATCCCGGCCCTCCACAAGGGCTTGGCCGAGTTTGGCCCGTACCTCCAACGGACACTCTGGCAGCACTTCCGCAACCGTATCCCACAGAGAGGGGGTGTAACGGCCCAAGAGGCACGCGGTGTTGGAAGACCGCAGTCCTAGACTAAGGGATGAGAAGATCTTTTTGCCATACTGCTCGTACCTCTTGGATTCCCTGTCCGGCGGCGCCGACGGGAAAGCGGTCTGGGAATTGGAGGCCTGGATGACCAGGCTCTCGGGGGTGGGGTGGGTGGACAGGAAACATGGGTCGCCCGGGGCCGGGCGGTGGCGTCTGGCCACGTTCCTATCTACGGGCGAACCCGTAGCGGGCTTGGACCAAGTGCCCAGAAGAACGTCGGTCAAGGCCTCATTAAAGGGCAGCAGAGGCTCGGCCGAGCTTGACTGCGGTTTAAGGACCTCAGTGAGGAGATTAGTCCTCACGGCCGCGACGGGGAGCTCAAGGCCCAAGGCCTTTGCAGCCTCATCAACACCACACTGTAGGTTGCCTCCTCCTCCGAAGCCACGGAAGGAGGGGAGACAAAACCAGTGTCTGGAGAGGTGTCCAGGCCACTGGCCTCCCCAAGGTCTCCTGCCCAGTCCTCATGAGACTGACACTCTCGGGTCAGAGGGTCCTCAGACCCCTCCCAATCCCCTTCATCACCCATCTCCTGATACTCAGGGTTCTCAACCAATGGGGCCTGTTCATAGAAGTGAAACTCTCCAAACGACGTCTGGAGCGGCGCCCATCGGGGCTGTCCCGACGTCGGAACAGGAACGAAGAAGGTATCGGCGACGGCGCCGCCCGAGGACGGCGCCGGGTGCGACACCCCATGGTCCGACGCCGGGGAGGTCGTAAGGTCCACCGGCGACGATCCAGATCCCGAAGAAGGTCCAGGGGGATCCCGCGGTGCCGGGCCCGTAGGCGCCGGGGCCGCTGAACCCTGCGGCGCCGGGCCCGAAGGCACCGGCGGCGTCAGGATTGTGGGGCCTAGCGGCGCCGGGCCCAAAGGCGTCGGAGGCGTCGGGGCCGAAGCACCCGACGGCGTCAGGGCCGAAGCCCCCGACCCGCTAGAGGCCCCAGACTGGTCCGCTGGGCCGGGAGGCGCCGCGGAGCCCGTCGGAGGAGAGAGATTCCTCATGGCCATGAGGAAGCGCTCAATCTCCCCCGGCGTTGCGTTCAGCCCAGGGACCGGAGGGTGGGGAGCTGGACGCGGCGCCCGCGACTCCGACGGAGCCGCGTGGGTGGCGTCACCCGAACCCCCGGCCGCATCGCGTGAGCGTCGGGGGGAGTCCGAAGAGCGATGATGCCGCTTGGACATCTTATGCTTCTTACCTGACGACGGCTTCGACCCGGAGGAGTGCGGCCTACTCTCGGAGCTGTGGTGGCTCCGAGCCCGCGACCTGTCCATCGACCTCCCGTGGGACCGGGACCTCTCGCGGCGCGGGACCGACTGCCGGATTTCGAGCCGCCTGCGGGACCGCTCCCGCCTGGCTTTCGAAGAGAGGGCCCGGCAGTAGGAGCAGGCCTTGTCGTCGTGGTCGACGCCTAGACAAGTTAGGCACAGGTGGTGAGGATCCGTGACCGACATCGTGCGGTCGCAATCCTCGCAGTGCTTAAAGCCGGGCATCCCTACGGCACCGATCGGAGTCGAGAAGACTTCGAAAAATGATCAAAAAGATCCAAAAAGTTAGTCAAAAATTGACTAAGGGTTACCGCTTTTTCCAGATCTGCGCTTGCTGGCGCGGAAAAAAGAAGAACTGACGTCAGCACGCGGAGGCGGCGTCTAAGTACTTCGACGACATCATCACGGCACCCACGACACCGACGACGGACGCGGAGCCGCAGACGACGCCTACCGACGCGCAAGGGTACTGCTACGCAAAAATTTCCGGATCCAGTCTGACGCCTGGGGATATTCTAAGGTAAGGAATCTAATACTAACGTGTCTCTTTCAGATGTGCCTGATTCACAAAGGGGATTACAACTTGTAAAGTTAGGAGTGCAGAGTCTCCACACTTGTGGCAGAATCTCCGCACTGAGCACTGCAGTTCGGAGATTTCTCCACGAGTGCAGAGGCTCCGCCTGCCCGAGTGCAGAGGCCCCTCAAGCAGATGCTCAGCCCGCGCGAGAGCAGAGGCTCTGCCCAAGTGTCCTTTGTACAATTCCGAAAATGAAGGGTTTGATTTACAGATTTACAAAGGGACTTATGACTCGTAAAGTTAAGAGTGTGAAGTCTCCGCATTCGTGGCAGAATCTCCGCACTAAGCACTGCAATGTGGCGATTGCGCCCCGAGCTCAGACTCCACCCTGAGTGCAGACCCTGCCCGCCCCGTGTGCAGACACTTTGCCCAGGAATCCTTTGTACAAATACAAATCTAAAGGGCCCGATTCACAAAGTGATTTACCACTCATAAAGTTACATGTGAAGAGTCCCCACACTCATGGCAGAATCCCAGCACTGACCACTGCAGTGTAGAGAATCCACCCAAAAGCAGAGGCTCAGCCCCGAGAGCAGAGGCTCTGCCCCGAGCGCAGAGACTATACCCACCCCAAGGGCAGAGACTTGGACCTCCCCAAACGCAGAGCCTCCACTCGCCCAGAGTGCAGAGACTCCGACTAAGTGTCTTTTGTGCAATTACGAATATAAGGGGCCCAATTCACAAAGGGACTTGCTGCTCGTAAAGTTACGAGTGCAGAGTCTCCGCACTTGTGGCAGAATCTCCGCACTGAGCACTGCAGAGACTCCACTGCGAGTACAGAGACTCTGCCCCGAGTGCGGAGCCCAGAAAGTATTGCAACCATCGACAATGAAACGGAAAGTTGAATAGACAAAGTTTAGTAAGAGTGTGTGTTGGCATGTATGTGTGTGTGTGTGTGAGATTACTAAATTCTAATATCTGTTCCATGTTCTGTTTCTGTGTAGGGACTGACAGTACTTTAGTCTTTATGACAGAGAGTTCCAATCACATCACTGCCTACTGTGTTGGGCTCTCAGCTTTTAATATATTTTGTCCAATGTCCAAAACATACATGGCTCACACACCTCTTCAATAAATGAAAATACATGGGAAACTAGTGAGCTGCCCTGCTCTATACGCTTACAGGACAGTTGAAAATGACAATTTCCTAATTGAACACAAGTTATTCTGTAATACAGACATACCCAAGTTTTAAGAACAAACCAGAAATTCATGTTTTTCGGATTAAATAAATAGGTGTGAGAAAGTGCCATCTTTCTTGCATTGGTATGCCCCCACTTTTTGCATAATTGCTGATGTGCTTTGACTGAGTGTGCCCTGGGCTCCTGCCAATCAGGTGCCCAGGGCCTATGTTCCTTCCCTAAACCTGTATTGAAGCTGAAACCCAATTGGCATCTCTGGCCACATGTCAGCCCCTGGTAAAAGGTACCCTAGATACCCAGGGCATTGTGACCAGAGAAGACCCCTAAGGGCTGCAGCACTTATTGTGCCACCCTTAGGGGCCTTGCACCCTGACACCCACACACTGCCTTTGTAGACTAAGTGGCCTGTGAAGAACTAAACAAAGTCTCGACATGGCACACATCCCTGTGTGCCATGCCCACACACCCACTGCCCTGGCATACATCAGCCACCCCTTTAGCTGGGTGCCCTATGCCAGAGGTGTGGGCCCAGGTGCATGAGCCCTGTTCCCCTACAGTACCCAGGGCCATTCCTGGGCACTGTAAGTGCAGTGATGACATTAAGAGTATATGGTGCTGGGAGGTTGTCATTACGAACTCCACAGCACCATAATGGCTACACTGAAGACTGAAAAGTTTGATATCAAACTTCTCAGCACATTTAACCCACACTGATGCCAGTGTGGGATTTAATGTAAAACGCATTACAGAGGGCATCTTAGAGATGCCCCCTGAAACCTAACCTACAATCCACGTCTGGTCTGAGAGGCTGCCTAGGCTGCCACACAGCAGACATGTTGCTGGACCCCTGGGAGGAGAGCCGCCGCTCTCCTGGGCCTGCAACAATGCACATCCTGGGCGAGATGCTAGGCCTCCTCCCCCAGGATGGGCAGGGGGAAGCTTCAAAGGCATACAACCTTGGTGAGCTTCTCCAGACCACTTGCTGTACTCAGCAACTGGCCCCCACCGGTTCTGACCCCCACTCTGGCGGGAAAACCTACGCTAGGAAAGGGGGTGTGCCTGCCTGTGCCAACTCCACCCCTCAGGTGGGAGAGGCGAGGTAAAGCACAATTCCAGGCTCCGGCCATCTTGAAGATGGGGAGCCCTGCCTAATTAGTGATAGGCTACTTCCCCCTTCCCACAGGAGAGGAGCAGGATAGGGGGTGTACTCACCCCCGGACAGGGACCTATTGGTCCCTGCCCTTCCCCTACCTGTAACGCCCCTAAATGTCGTATTTAGGGGCACCCTGAACCACACTTCCTTAGATCCAGATTTCTAAACAAGAAAGAAGACCAAGAAGAAGAAGACCTGCCGAGCAGCTGCTAAGAAGAGGAAGACACCAACTGACTTGGCCCCAACCTTACAGGCCTGTTGATCCTTGAACCTGCTCCTGCTAAATCCTGGCCTCTCCTGCGGACAGCAACCTCAAACCCCCGGAGGAACTGCCTTGACCCTCTTAGAGACTGGGACGCCCATGAGCAGTGGCTCTGCTCAAACAGCAATACCCCTGGTGCCAGCCAGGAACCGCAAATCCAACCCACTCTGCACCCGCCGGACCCGGCCTGTACCCGAGTCGACAAAGAACGGGAGGACGTCCCCCCGGCAAGTCGGACCTGGAATCCAGTGCCCAAGGACCCTCCTCGACGACCCAGACGACGCCTGCAGACTAAGAACCAGGGACCCCTCCAACCGCGACCAGCAGAGGGTAAGATTTCCCGACATCCAAAGACACCCCGGCGCCCCCTGGCTTCCTGTGCCCAACTACGGGGTGCCTACCTACCCTCCAAGATCCCCACTTACCCCTCGAAGTGCTGGTCGCTCCAGAAGATCCTCCGTCCCTGAGCCTGCAGCCTTTGTTCCCTTTACAAGATCTCCATTAGATAACATTGAGCGCCCGACGGCTCAAAAGCACCCTGCACCCAACCGCCCGAGTGCCCCTGGCAGTGCAATCTTTGTCCTAGCCTACTTTCCCATTTGCCCTGAGCAAGTGACCAGGAGCCCAGCTCCGACAGCTGTGTGGCCTGCTAGCCAGCAGCCACCCACCGAAGGCCCCCTGCCTCTCAGTGGATAACATTGGGCCTACCTACCTCTGCACCCGGCTGCCCCTGTGCCGCTGGGGGTGTACCAACTGTACCTACCTGACCCTGGGAGACCCCTGAGTCTATGCCCAGAACCTTAACTCTGCCAGTCAAGTACTTACCTAAAAGCAGATAACTCACTTTTCTTCCGTAGGCTAACATTGACTGGTTTTCACTAGGAAATTGTGGAGTTTTGGAACTTTAAAATATTCACCTAAAATCAGCCAAACGACGAATTCCGATTTACTCACCTGTTATCAGGAGAGACCTCAGTGCTGCACCTTTTAGCCCAGCACAAACCCTGAAAAGTAATTTTAACCGTACTTACCAGTAACCTGCATTTTGTTCCATAGGAAACCATTGACTGTTTTTCTGTGAAATTTCTTGTAAGTGTCGATTTTTGCAAACTACAAATATTCTTTAAAAATCGTACCAACTATCAAAACGTAATTACTTACCTGTTTTAGATAGAGGTCCTAGGAGTCCAGTACTGGATTACAAAAGTAATGAGAACCTACTTTACCTGCACATTGAATTTCCTTCCATAGGATAACATTGTTATGTAGTGTGTTTATCTAAGGACCTGTATCGATACTCCAATTTCTGACCCTTGTCCGGTTATAAATCACTAATATCCATACAACGGCACAGAAACCCGTTTCATAAATTAGTCATAGCGCATGCTGTCACATTAAGCAAGCACTATTCCTCCAGCCCCCTAGAAAGTACACCGAGTTCTCTAAACAAACCAAGCCTCCAGCAAACCTGGGAAATCCCCGATGCTATTGTTTTGATTTAGTTCGAGAACTCCTGTAAAGAATGTAAGAACGACCAGTTCCTAATGACATCCTTATTTTTTTTTTTTTTTTTTTAAAAACCTTTATTTGAGCAAGCAGAAATGTACAAGGATGGGCCTACAACCACACGGGCCAGCCGCTAAAAAGGAGTAGACACATATCACATATGCCCGCAGTGGTAACCGTCAATCAACAATGCAATACTCCACATTATATACAAGACCAAAACAGGTTTTATATATATGAAAGAACAAACATACAGAAAGGCGAGAGTGTATCACTGAAAGTCAGCTCAAGGGACGCAAGGGGGGGACAGCAGCGGAAGTGCAGTAGTAATATCCTAAGCACTAAGGAGTATGGAGTGGGGGGGGGGGGGGAGGGGGGCAGAGATCAGGAAGAAGAAGGGGGGAAGAGCCGGAGACACCAGCTCAGTCCCTATATAGAGATTCCGGGAACGCTAGCCTAAGGAGATAGGGTAATCTCAATAGTGTCCACAAGGGGAGGAGTACAAATGTCGCCACGGTATTCGTTCCATTGACCCCACACCTTCACCCATGCCCTGGGTCTACCCCTGGCCACATAGACAGTTTTCTCACGGAACATGGACCAATCCATATTATCCTCCCATTGCGAGAGGGCAGGGGGCCTGGAGGCCCCCCAGAGTTGCGCAATATCTCGCTTCGCAATCATATAGCCCAGGGTGGCCCATCTAGTCTGTGCCACCGAATAGTCCGTGGGCTCCCAAACATTCAAAAGACAGCGACGAGGTTCCGGTCGCAAGGATATCCCTGTCACCACAGTCATCAGATCAAGCACGGCCACCCAATAAGCAGTCACCATCGGGCATTCCCAAAGAATATGCAGGAAAGTAGCACGCAAACCACATCCACGCTTACACAGTCCATCGGAGGAAAAGCCCATCACCACCAGTCGCGGTCCCGTCACGTACACCCGATGAAGGATCTTCAATTGGACCAGACGGAGTCGAGCCGGTATAGCCACCTCCTTCGGAGAGGAGAGGGCCGATTGCCAATCCTCATCATCAAGTTCCAACCCATCTCCCATCCACTGTTCCCGAAGTCGGGCCAATAAGTCAGTCCGATTGTTAATCAACTTTTTATAGATCAGGGAGATAGTGCTATCAGGAAGATGTTCGTCAAGGATACGGTCTTCAAGTGGGGAAGAGTCAGGCGGAATCTCACCAGGAGCAAACACCGAAACCAAAGCGTGCCTGACCTGTAAGTAACGAAAGAATTCCCGACTACTCAGGCCGTAGTCAGCCTGAAGGGCCTGAAACGGGCGCACAGAACCCTTAGAATATACATCCCTCACTTTAGAGATCCCAATCAAGTCCCAACGGTCCAAACCCTTGGAAGACCAAAGACCGCCCAGACGTTCCGAAGCATAAAGCGGCGTCGCCAACGTCAAGCGATCCTCCCAGCCCAGGCTCACATTCGCAGCACGCCACACTGTCAAAGCAGTCAAAGTAGGTCCCACAAGATGGCGCCCAGCGGAGCGAGAATAGAGCACCCTATTAAAGTCACCTCCCGGAAGCTGAAGTTTATCCATCTCAAACGCCGGATTACGACCCGGAGAGAACATAGCGTGATTAATAGCGGACAGATGGGAAGCCCAGTAGTATCTCTTAATATCGGGGAGCGCCATGCCCCCATCGTACCACGGGATGGAAAGTTTCGCGAGAGCAATGCGCGGTCGCCCATCCCAAATAAGTTGCCTCTGAAGGCTCTCAATCTCCCGAAAATAGGTCTTGGGAATAGGATCATAATAATTCTGGAGAGCGTAGAGAAACCGCGGTAGTGACATCATCTTAAACAGGGCCGCCCGACCCAGTGGAGAAAGGGGAAGTTTGCGCCAGCGGGCAACGTCCAAACGGAGCCTAAGCAACGGGGGAAGGAGATTACGATCAAAACGAAGGGACGGATCCAAGGTAACGAAAACCCCCAAGTATTTGAAACCATCCCGGACCACCTGAAGAGGAAGTCTACTCGGCAACGGAGGCAAGATACCAGATAAAACGTATACACCGGATTTAGACCAGTTGATGACGAGGCCTGAGTTAGCGCCAAAGGACGCAAGGACGTCAAATAAAACAGATAAAGACTTGCGAGGAGAAGTAAGATACAAGAGGATGTCGTCCGCATAAAGCGAGACGCGATCTTCGAAGTCCGGGGCCCAACGAATACCTTTAAGGGACGGTTCCCAGCGGAGCCAGGCCGCCAACGGTTCAAGAGCGAGCGCGAACAAGAGAGGGGACAATGGGCAACCCTGACGGGTACCCCTGCCCAAGGAGAAGGGGGCAGACACTCTACCGTTCACTACAACTTGCGCCAGAGGTTCCGCGTACAACAACCTAACCCAGCTAATAAACTCGCACCCGAATCCAAATTTCTCAAGTGTTGCCCATAAATAGGGCCACTCCACAGTGTCAAAGGCCATCGAGGCATCCAGGGACGCCAAAATGGCCGGTTCAGTCAAAAGCCCCGCCCTCGCCAGCGCGCCGTGGAGGCGACGTAAATTCAGAGCAGTGTTGCGATGCGGGATAAAGCCAGATTGATCCGGATGGACCAAATCCCCAAGAACCGAAAGGAGACGGGTCGCCAAAAGTTTAGCCAACACCTTAGGTTCAACATTTAATAGGGATATGGGCCTATACGAGGAACAGAGGTCACGCGGTTTACCCTCTTTGGGAATGACGACGATTGTCGCCAAACGCTGATCATAAGGAAGTATGTTCCGCTCACGAGATTCTAGAAACATGGCGCGGAGATACGGCGCCACCTTATCGGGGCGTAACTTGTACAACTCGATAGGCAAACCGTTCGGGCCCAGTGCTTTGCCCGAACGGAGCGATCGAACTGCATTGGCTATCTCATCATTCGTAAAAGGGGAGTCCAAAGCAATACGGTCCAAGTCGGTGACACAGGGCAAAGAGATATCACGCAAAAGAAGGCGGGAGTCAGCAACATCCCTCACAGACACGGGAGCATATACCACACGGAAATATTCCGCGAAACGATCAACAATGGCGGTCGGATCAATCACATTCTCACCACTCGCAGACTGAATCACGGGCACCACACGATTAACTCTTTCTTTCTTGTCCAACCATGCTAGGAGTTTGCCCGCCTTGTCACCCATATCGTACAATCTGCCCTGCTGTTCACGAAACATCACCCTTGCAGCGTCAGTGACCAGAGATTTATATGCAAATTGTTTTAGACCCAGGGCATGGAGTTTCTCAGGCGTGACTCCAGATTCCAACTCGTCCTCCAAAGCAGAGATCTCCCCCTCAAGGTCCACCACCTCCTTCCTCCCTGCCCTCTTAGCTTCAACAATCAAGGAAAGGGCCTGACCACGAATCACAGTTTTAAAGGCTTCCCACAGGGACACAGCCGAAGAGACCGACCCCTCATTTTCCAGGAAATATGCATCCATGGACTTGAGCAAGAGGGTACGAGTCTCAGGGGAGGAAAGATACCAAGGGTTAATGGGAGCCACTCGGCCCGCCGCCTCTACCCCAACCTCAAAACGAAGCCAGAGCGGCGAGTGATCAGAAATACCCCTCGGCAAATGTAAAATCTCGCGAACCGCCGATGATTGGGCTGCGGGCATAAGGAAATAATCCAGCCGGGACAGACTGCCATGGGCCCCAGAATGGAAGGTGTATTGGAGCTGAGTAGGATGCAACAGTCGCCAGCAGTCCACAAGGCCAAAGGTATCTAAAAACCCACCCAACCACTGCTGAGCCTGCGGGGTATCTCTAGGGGGATAGCGATCGTGAAGGCCGGAAAGCACCGAATTAAAATCACCGGCAAGGAAGAGAGAGCTATCAGGGAGATCTAACAAAACACGGCCCAAGTCAGTAAAAGTAGAGGCCTGCAAACCCGGGGGAACATAAACATTGAAGAGAGATATGGTGCGGCCTTCATATCTACCCACCAGGACAGTATATCTCCCACGGTCATCATGAATCACCTCATCGATAGCCAGGGGGAGGGAAGTTCGAACAAGAATACCCACACCCCTAGATCCGGAGGTAAACCCCGAGTGCGCCACAAGGCGGTAGCCCCATCTATTCATTGCATAACAAACATTACCAATCAAATGGGTTTCTTGCATGAAAACAATGTCCGGTGACAAACGTCGTATACATTTTAAGACCACACTGCGCTTAATACGATCTCCCAGGCCATTAACGTTCCAGGAAAGAAATTTCAACCCTCTACCCCCCATCCCAACCGCCCGAGCCAAAACCCCTCGTCCATGAGCTAGACATCAGAAACAGCAGCAAACACAGGAGCAACTCGCCTTGAAAACAACACACAGAAAAGAAAAAACTTCCCAACCCCCCACCCCCAAACTGAAGAGAAACACCCCCCACCCTGCACCCCTGCAAAAAGCTAAAGAGCCACCCCAACCTGCAGTGTGCCTGTCGCCCAAGAACCCCTATTCTACACAAAGACCCCGGAGGAGGAAAGGTCTCCGTTCCATCCACCCCCCGACCTCAGCAAGAACAAAAATAACAAACGAAAGACAGAGTGATCACAATGTAGAGGGACGCCGGCCAACACTCCTGAGAATGTATTCAAAATAAGAGATAAGAGCCGAACAGTTAGATCTCCACACCACCTTCGGCACCACCAGGGTGAGCGGCGGAGTCTGTATCAGGAGGACGGTCAGGCAATGAGTCCAGCCAGTCACTAACAGCATCTGGCCGATCAAAGAAAAGGGTACGTTCATTGTATTCAACCCGGAGTCTAGTGGGAAAGAGCATGGCGTAACGTAGGCCCCGATCACGGAGACGTTTCTTGGCACCACGAAACTCCATACGTTGTCTCTGAACCTGTTGGGAAAAGTCCGGGTAAAAGTTCACCGTAGCATTCTCAAAGGCCACCGGGCCCTTCACCCGCGAGGCCTGCAGGATAGCGTCCCGGTCTCTATAATGAAAAAGCTTCGCTACAATGGGTCTCGGCGGGGCTCCCGGCTTGACTTTGCCCCCTGGAACACGATGTGCACGTGCCACCGTGAAAAATTTTGTGAGACCAGAGGGGGCCAAATGGTTCAAGACCAGATCCTCAACCAGGAGATCCACCGAGTGGGGTTCAGGGTTTTCCGGTACACCAACCAGGCGAACATTGCAGCGACGCGCCCTATTTTCAAAGTCCTCCAGGCGACGGGTCATGAAGTCGTTCCCCCGACGGAGATTTCCAATCTCTGTTTGGAGCTCCGAGACGTTATTCGTAAGGCTAGAGGATTTAATATCCAGTGATTGTACCCTCTCATTCGTCTTGCCGAGATCAGCACGAATCAGATTCACCTCAATAGCCACGGTGTCAAGTTTGTGGGCCAAGGCCTCGTACTGCAGGCCGATGGATTCCCTCACGCCCGAGATGGCGCCCATGATATCCTGTAGGGAGGGCTCCGCCGGCTCTTCCACAATTCGTTCGGACGCTATACTAGAACCAGGCAGGGCAGCTCCGGGGGACCCCTTAGAATGGGTATAACGGTCCATGACATTGGATTGAACTGGAGCTCCGCGCAGAGGTGTTTTCGTCTTGCGCGTCTCTCTGTCCCCTCTGCCCGCCATTTTGAAGATGCGTCACAGGACAAGCCACCAGGTTCGACGGGCCCGACACCCAAAGTACAGGATCAAAAGTACATAAAAAGGGGGCACAACTCGGGTAGAGGTCGCCAAGCCAGCAAATAGGTCACATGAAAGCCCAACAGCCGATCTGTCTCCAAGTCTCAGTCGCAACACGACATCCACGTCCGTGGCCCAAGTCGGAACGGAATCGAAACCGAAACTTAGGAAGGGGGGACCCACAAGGCCAGATCTCCTGCCGTTGTTGTTCAATTGCAGGACGGCTACAGTACCGCACCCCGTCCCGGGCGCACCTCAAGGGCGGAGCCCAAAAGTTCAGAGCACCATATCTCAGGAATACGAGATCCAAATCGATTTCTGAAAAGTGCCAGGGTAATCAGCCAAACGTCCCCTACACAAATTCTTGCAAGAAATCAGGATTCAGCCAGGATAAAATGTCGGGAGCGGCGAGGGTCCGGAGAGCGCTGTGCTCAAGCGGCCATCTCGGATGCCCGCCAAGCTCCTCCAATGACATCCTTATTGACGTCTTATGTCCATCCTTACGTCAAGCCCGGCACCTCTCAGGTATAAATATACCGACACAGCCCTAAGTAAGGACACGGTGGTGATGAGCTTGGAGCAGCTACTACTTGCCGGAGAGCCCAGCTGATGCGAGAGCCCACGGACGCTGCCCCTCCTCTTTTGACGCGCTGAGGAAGACGCTGTCTTTTCTCTTGCCGAGAAATCCAGCCTCCAGCGTTTCCAGCCAACCTTCGCGGGTGACTGGGATATCGAGTCCTGAGAAAGAGATACCAGCCCTCCGGCCTTCTAAATCCCAGGTACTGAACAGACTAACCCCTTACAGAGAATTCTTGAGTCAGATTCTTGGCAAAACAAACTTAACTTAAACTGCTACTTACTTACTCCCTCCCATGTATTAGGCTTAGGTCAGGTACACCGGGGTAGGCGTAGTTAGAAGCACCAGTTGAGTACGATTAGTCAATGTATATATGTATGTATATCTTTTATCCATTTTAAAGTAACATAAGGCTAAGAAACCATATCAATGCTTTTACAGTATTATTTTATAATCCTGCTTTTACTGTATGTACTTTACTTAACTATAAGTATTACAATTGAAGCGATTCATTTCTCTTGTATGAGAAAAGAGACTGATCAATAAATAACACCTTTTTATTGAAAACGCCCGTCTCTTCTTTTCTCTACAATCTGGTGAAACTATGTATGCACGTATTGACTGAGTAAAATAGCTGTCTTTTGTTTTCACATGACTCTTGAGATATACTTTTAATCAGGGAGAGCAAAGTTGTCATGTTCTATGGTTGTCAGAAACTAAATCCCTTCTTGTCTATCCAGGGAGGTTAAACTCCTCCTCGCCTATTCGAGAAAGTTTCTAGTGAACTCTGAGCTAGCTGGCACACAAAACTTAAGTTTAATATCGTCAGTAGAAGACCTAGTTAACCTCTGTCCTACGTCTATACTATTGACGATATTATTCCAATGCACAGAGCCTATTGGGATAATAGGAACTACACTACATGGCGCCCAACGGTTTGGTAAGGCGATAAATCGAACGCAAGGCATTAGAGTAACTCAGTCGTGCTTTTTCACACAGACCCTTTCTCCCATAAATACTCCAAAGACGTCTGGAGTGGGTCAAAGGTTAAAAATCCGCCAAACTTAGTAGGAGGAGACTCCTATGTATGGTTTTTGGTTTATTCAACGTTGAAGGATACAGTGTTCCAAAATATTGTCCACCTAAATCTTTGTTTCCTTGAAACTTGATCTGTAACAAAAAAAAACCTTCCTGTCAGTAAAATGTCAGACAGCAAAGGAGAAAGGGAGGCGGCTAGAATAGCAGCTCAACTCCTAGCAGATGACACAAGTCTCCTGCAAACTGACCCGGACGCAATACTCATCCCGGTCAACATAAGAAAAACTATAACTTTAAAACTTATAGAAAATGGACTGACATAAAGAGGTGGTACAGTCATATTCGTAATTGAGGCACATGAATATCGGCAGACAGAGGTATTCTATTCATGGATAAACTTTCCAGCAGCAAACGCTGTAACAAAGGAGTTCCACTATTACAAAATAGAGGAACCACCGGATATCTACACCCCTTTCGAGGAGGTGGAAATAATATTAAAATACCAAGAGCACCTGCTCTGGTTTAAAGGCGCCCTAAAACATAATGATCACATCACCAGGCTCGATCCACTAGGTAGACCAGGAGCAACGTGGCCGGTTCTAGCCGGATACACACCACATCCAGACATTGAAAAAATGTCAATACCAGAACTTTTAGCACAGCTAAACAACTGATTAAAATACACAGACAATTAGTCCAATATGTAATGCGGACTTCAACAGTCCAACCAGCTATTAAAATTCCACAGCTGACCCCTCATCAGGGAAACATAAATAAAATCACACCACAGAACATACAGTCCTGTCTAGGCAAAGTACCCATTAAACGGGAACAAATTCCATTCTGGTTAGCACAAAAAATCACTCAAATAGAGGCAGTATTTCCGGATACTACCCCTGTTTAGAAACACAGAATTCTGACTATCTGTCTTCCAATGGGGATCGCACCACATGTGGAGGACTGTCACACTTGGGGCACAGTCTTTGCTTCCATTTACACAAAAACACATGGTGTTCCGTCCATGGCGGTAATACCAGATGTGCTAAAACAGATTCAAAATGAATACGGTCCAGGGCCTGCTTTAACTCTGGGTATGAAATTACTGAAAGACTTCAAGCAGGTCTCGGCTTTATTGTTATCAAACATAAAAGGAGAAGCAGCATCTGTGGCAATCCGCCAGAAACTGAAAGAAACAGATATAGCAGAACAACCATTTGAACTTGCCAGAGTCATAGAAAAATCCTATGAAGAACTAGGAAGAGATAGTTTGGGTGGGAAACCAGTGAAACCCAAACTAACTGAAAATCCTGGAAAGGTATTTATTAAAAATAATCTAAACACTCCAAAAAAGAGCTGGGATGGGAATAAACAATCCACTCCCAAAGAAAAAAGATTCCAGTCCAGAGGAAGGTCTCCTCGGCGGAGAGAAAGATCTCCGGACCAAGGACACAAGTCTCCCCAAAGGGAGCCCTCTGAGAAAAGATACAACCTTAGAAATAGGGATAATTTGAAGAAACCTGATAGATATCAAGATATTGATACACGTCCCTCTCGATCTTTTCAGACTTCCTCGCAGAAATCAGAAAGAAGAGGACGGTCAGAACAAAGGGAAGAGCACTTCAAGTCCAAAGACAAGGAACCTGCTCATCAAAGTAAAAAATTACAATTTCCAAAAAAGAAGGTAGCCAGTATTAAAGTAATCAAACATGCAGAGGATCCTGAGGACACAGCTGAAAAACGGAGAGTGGGCTCAGACAATGCTAGACAGCGCAGCAGAAGTGAGCATAGCTCGCAAGATCCTGATGAATCATCTGGAGACAGTGGACACGAATGAATACATTCAGGTGGAAACTGCAGATACCAGAGTTATCAAACCTCATAAAATATATGAAATAACATTGCGTATAGAGGGAGATAAGACTAGGAAAATAAGGGGTCTATTTTGGGATAATCTCTCCAAAGGCTATGACATCCTTTTAGCTGAAAAAGACTGGCCACCGGAGTTTGTCAGGGAGTGCCCTCATGGCGAAAAAATGATTATGCCTGCCTTCTCAAATCATATTCCAATACATAAAAAATATACACTTGCAAGAAAGTGGGCGGTAGCCCAAGCTCCTGCATTATATAAAAACCATGTGGGATGGGATGAGGACTCTTTTCCTCACAAAATCCAGTTAAAATCTCAACCAACTGCTCAGAGGCAGTACCCAATTAAGCAAGAAGCTAAAAAACAGGTCAGGGAGATCTTAGATCAACTTGAATACCAGGGGGTGATTGAAACTTGCACCCCACAAATGAACAATCCTTTGTTTCCGGTCTCCAAACCAGATGATTCATATCGTCTAGTTTTGGACTACAGACACCTAAACTCATGTTGCAAAACCTTTGCAGTACAAAACTCACACAGTGCAGCACTAATGAATAACATAGTGCGCAAAAAATACAAAACAACATTAGACATCTCTAATGGATTCTTTTGTCAAAATATAGCACCTGAAAGCAGATACTTGACCGCTTTCTCAATAAATGGCTCGCAGATAATTTCTGTCGTTTGCCACAGGGGTTCAAGAACAGCCCAGGATTATTCTCAGCGAGAGTAACAGAGTTACTACAAATATATGATGATGAGGCATTATCTTATGTCGATGACATCTATCTAACAGATGATGACTTGGATACTCACTTGAAAAGAGTGAACACCATAATACTTGGGTTCGCAGCAGAGGGTTACAAATTCAACTTTAAAAAGTCAAGAATTGCCCATCTGACTGTCCTGTTTTTAGGATATGAATTATCAAGTGAAGGCAAAAGCCTGGCTGACAATTTCCTAGAGAAATGTGCTGTAATCCAAGCACCAAGAACGCTGAAAAACTTACAATCAATTCTAGGTTTCCTGAATTTCGGAAGAACTTACATTCTAAATTATGCAGAGAGAGTTAAACCTCTCTATGACCTAATAAAACCAGATTTTAAAAGAATCAATTGGACTCAAAAACACACAGAAATTTTGAGATCTTTACAAACAGACATGTTAGTTAAAACAAAACTGCAAACACGCGATAACACACGCAACCTTGTAATCCGGGTCATCCCAGGAAGATGCGGATTCACATACCTAACCTCTAATGAGGGAGAAACGGTACCAATAGCATACAAATCTCATTTGTACACAGAAGCTGAGAAAACGTTCAGCATTAAGGAAAACATTGTTCATGCGGTTCAAACAGCTGTAGCAAGAGAAAGATACCAAGCTGACGGCAGACGGATTACAGTCAGAACAGCAGAATCAGCTTTTGAGGCATTAACAAGCCCATGTAATTTACCTACTGTGGCACTAGATCCAAAATGGATACAATGGGAAAATTCTCTTGCTACAGACAAAGTGAAATACTATTTTGACCCGGAAATGAAAAAATTAAAAAATCTAGAATACGAAAGAGAATACCCTCTGCCAATCGACATTCTGCCCATACGACAATACGCCTGTGTAATATATACAGACGGACATGCTCAACCCTCAGTTTGGGGAAAACTAGCCTATAACGCCACATGCGAGGTTGTAAAAAACGTGTGGCGCGGAGGTAAATTGAGACCTATGGTAACAAAATCACACTCGGTAGAAAATAATTCAGAACAAACTGAAATAATAGCGTTAAAACTGGCGCTAGATAATGCCGATCGCGAATTCCCGACACTAATAGTGTGCGATTCGTATTACTGCGTCAAATCATACAATACCGATTTACAGAAATGGGTTCAAAACGGCTACAAAGATGACACAGGTGCCACAATAAAGCAAAAATCGCTTTGGGAACAAGTAGTTCTGGCGCTGCGGCCAGGGCGACTGACGCTGGAATCTGGGGACCACGGTTCGATCCCCGGCTCCGGCGGCAGGTCAGCCCAGCACCATGTGACTCTGGGCAATAGCTCGCTTAATCTTCCCGACGGCCCCCAGCGCCTAGAGACCCTTACGGGTGATTGTGCGCTTTACAAATGTGGACTTTTTTTACAGAAAGAACTACCAAAGACTCACGTGATACATACACTGAGTCATCAGCGTGATGGCGTTCGCGCTGCAGGGAATTCATTGGCTGAGACAGCCACAACGGAAGCAACTAAATCGGCTTCCGTAGCTACAAAAAAGCGTTCAGAAAAATACATTGACGGGGAAACAATGCTGGCGGTGAAAACGTCATCAAAAGGCGACTGCTCAGCGCTACCCATCACCTATCCACTCAATTATACATACATAATCGATGCAAACTCCGTTCCTTTTGCTCAAATCCCTGGAGTGGGGGATAGAGTAATTCCAAACACGAACAGGAGAGTCTTGTTAATAGCAGACGCACATATGGGTGAGGGTCTTAGACACCTTAAGCTTAAGAATTCTCTGGAAGAATTACAATCAATATACTGGTGGCCAGGAATGAGCCTGGAACATCACATATTTGCAAAAAACTGCCCAGACTGCAACAGAGATCGCAGTGGCGACTGAGACGGTATATTACCATGGCGTTTCGCTGCAGATTGGATTAAACAATAAATATAAATAAAAAACCCAGTATGAATAATGCGTCATATTAACATGTAGAGACTATTTTCACTTATAATGTAGACCCCAGCTCTCGGCTGACGTCTGAACTGTTATGAAAAGGTTTGCGAGTCTATAATGGCATATACGCTAGGAGCATGCTACATTCTGACCAAAGTCTTGCCTGTAGCTCTCGAGCTTATAGGGGGGGCATGGCCAGCATGGGCATTACATTGCGGGACTCTTCTCACTTCTTTCCTGAGGGAAACGGGATGGTGTAAAGAAAAAACCAAAGCATAAAGCAATCTATAATGGTAAAGGTATTAGGTTCGGGAGCTGGGTGGGTCAAACATTGAATAAGTGTCCAACGTAGTCTTAATAATCTGCCAAGAAATTCTCTGAGAGGTCTCAGTCCGTACGAACTATTGTTTGGGACTAGAATGTTAATCCAGGACCTCGATAGTCACACTTCAGTGGTTAAAGAAAAATGCTTTGATATCAAAGATCGTTTGGCTATTTTACAGGACTTAAATGAAACAAGAAAAGACCTGAGCAACATAAAGTTGAAACAGCAGCCAGCAACCACTGAAGAGAAACCACCTGTCCCAGCAAGGCCTGTCTGGATTCCAAAAATCGGGGATCTGGTCAGAGAGAAGATCGCGGTAAAGAAGGAATTTGGGCCTTCTTACAGAAAAGCAGTACCTGTCTTGGCTATCAACGGGACAAGATCAGTAGTATTACCGCTCCTTGCTGGTAAAAAGGAGAACCGAGTTGTATCCATCGACCTGGTTAAACCACAATCATGTGGCCGATAATAAGTAGTAGGCCAAGTGGACTCCCAAGAAGTAGTAGAACACCAAAGTTTGCTACAAACACAGAGGTTCAAACTGAGAGACTAATCACATTTGATAAACCTGCAGTGAATCAACAAGGACTATGCAACAAAGCCATGGAACTTAAACCTCTTGAAACCCAAATCCAAACCTTACATCAAGAAACACCAGTCTACAATGATGTAACCACAGACTATGCTAATGAAACAAAGCAAATTCCAAAAACAAAAAGGAATCCAGAAGCAATTGAAACAATTGACAGAACAGCATCAGGCTACTTCATCAACTTCGATGATTTTTCTGAGGATCCAAGTGAACCTGAGGAACAGCCAACAACATCAAAAACTTTTAAAGACAAAGCAAAGGAACTTTTTCATCAACTAAAAGAAACCTATCTGATTTCTCCATGGATTGAATTCTGGGTGGCACTAGGTGTATTTTTCCTCATACTTTGGCTTATCATGGTACTATACTTGGGACATTTTATTGATGGAAAATATGTTACAATGGACACAGCAAGTCAGAAAATCAACTTGGTCCTGAAACCACACAAGTCTTCACACATCGAGAAAAGAGAACTTTCTTCAGTAAACTTCACAGCCAATCCTATACCCGGTGGGGTAGCATGGGACAAAACTGATTACGAAATCTATGGCCCGGTCGAGCTCTTGAAGTATCCTCATCAATTTAAGGTTTCATTAAGTGACTTTGTAAAATCAAGCACATTCGCTGATGATTGGGACTTTGAAAGTATTAATGATATGATGTCAGATCTAGTGATGTCAGCTAAATTTACAGAACATGATTATTTACAGGGTTCATCTAATTATGACCAGATGTACTGTTACAACCACTATGGTAACCATTATCTGCATAAATCTGCTCAACCTAGAAATGTTTTTAATTATAACCAATGGGAACATTGTGCAACTCCACCAAAAGGCAGTTCAAAAACATTTTATGATAAATTTCCATATTTTTCAGGGTTTAACACAAGTGATGCAGAAACATTTTATTTCAAATTGTTAAATAAGATAGGAATAAAAACCATGCTTACAAATACAAAATTAATCTATGGCCCGGTCGAGCTCTTGAAGTATCCTCATCAATTTAAGGTTTCATTAAGTGACTTTGTAAAATCAAGCACATTCGCTGATGATTGGGACTTTGAAAGTATTAATGATATGATGTCAGATCTAGTGATGTCAGCTAAATTTACAGAACATGATTATTTACAGGGTTCATCTAATTATGACCAGATGTACTGTTACAACCACTATGGTAACCATTATCTGCATAAATCTGCTCAACCTAGAAATGTTTTTAATTATAACCAATGGGAACATTGTGCAACTCCACCAAAAGGCAGTTCAAAAACATTTTATGATAAATTTCCATATTTTTCAGGGTTTAACACAAGTGATGCAGAAACATTTTATTTCAAATTGTTAAATAAGATAGGAATAAAAACCATGCTTACAAATACAAAATTAATCTATGGCCCGGTCGAGCTCTTGAAGTATCCTCATCAATTTAAGGTTTCATTAAGTGACTTTGTAAAATCAAGCACATTCGCTGATGATTGGGACTTTGAAAGTATTAATGATATGATGTCAGATCTAGTGATGTCAGCTAAATTTACAGAACATGATTATTTACAGGGTTCATCTAATTATGACCAGATGTACTGTTACAACCACTATGGTAACCATTATCTGCATAAATCTGCTCAACCTAGAAATGTTTTTAATTATAACCAATGGGAACATTGTGCAACTCCACCAAAAGGCAGTTCAAAAACATTTTATGATAAATTTCCATATTTTTCAGGGTTTAACACAAGTGATGCAGAAACATTTTATTTCAAATTGTTAAATAAGATAGGAATAAAAACCATGCTTACAAATACAAAATTAATCTATGGCCCGGTCGAGCTCTTGAAGTATCCTCATCAATTTAAGGTTTCATAAAGTGACTTTGTAAAATCAAGCACATTCGCTGATGATTGGGACTTTGAAAGTATTAATGATATGATGTCAGATCTAGTGATGTCAGCTAAATTTACAGAACATGATTATTTACAGGGTTCATCTAATTATGACCAGATGTACTGTTACAACCACTATGGTAACCATTATCTGCATAAATCTGCTCAACCTAGAAATGTTTTTAATTATAACCAATGGGAACATTGTGCAACTCCACCAAAAGGCAGTTCAAAAACATTTTATGATAAATTTCCATATTTTTCAGGGTTTAACACAAGTGATGCAGAAACATTTTATTTCAAATTGTTAAATAAGATAGGAATGAAAACCATGCTTACAAATACAAAATTAATCTATTCAGAATAATTTTTTGACAAAATGAATACATTCGGTTTTGATTTCTGGAACAATAACATTGAAACGAAAACAATCTGGGGTACAAGAGATTGGCAGGTCAAAGGTATAGAATCATTGTTTAGAGCCTGCATGATCCCAGAACAAATTATATTCTTGAATGACACAATTCAACAGACAACCTGTCTTGGCCTAGCCAAAATTAAAGACTTAAACAAACCGTCTATTCCAAAACCAACACCTGACAGTAATAGCACTACAGATGTTGAGATAGACGTATCCCATATTTTAAATCAAAACAGAACACATCCTGATTGGAAAAAATGGTTGATCTGGCCCACAGACACAAATAACTGTCAAGATAGATTCCTGAACAAAAAACAGGGGTTCACATTAACCAGGCCAGACCCTAGATACTCCCAGCGACAACATCCAGGGATTGTAACTACATACAGTGTAGGGAAACTGTGCCTCGAATGGCTACAAACATCCACACTGGTTGAAATTAAGCAACACTTGACTTTACTTAAAGAAGGTGCTGACTTGCGTGATTTCATTATGGGACCACGCAAACAGCGTCAAAAACGTTTCATAGCGGCCTCTATATATGCATCTTACAACGAAGCTTGGAAAGTAACTCAAATTGAAACAGCAGAGAAAATACGGGAAATTGACCGCGTTAATTTGGAAAAATCACTTTCTGTTGTGGACAATGGGTTAATGACTCTGTCTTCCAGAATATATTCACTGGACAGTATTGTATCATCTGCAATCGATATAATAGAACAAGACTTACTGATGTTACAACACAGTCCGTCCCAATTGCGTTCTATTGTACAGCTTGGCTGGACGTTACAAAATCTGCGTTCAGGCTACGTGCCTTGGCGTTTAATCAACACAACGTCATTATTCAGTATCTTTAACCTTACTGATACACAAATCAGCTTGGCACAAAAGGGTGCAGAATATACAATTCTTAGCATTGAAAAACTTGAGAGATTACCATTGACAATGTCAGAACGACCTGTCATTGAATGGATAATACATGGAATCATAACTATTCCGATAACGACTTTCCAATTTCGATACTGCCAAAAATATATACAGGCAGGCCAGTATGAAAGGTTGGGTAAAGGATACATTAAGTCAACATGGAACTTACCTTATACACACACATGTTATGGTAATACAGGACAGAGTGTATTTCTTAGTGGTAATAATTGTGAAAAATCACTAAGTGGTATACTTCTATGTCAGGGTATAAGTTTACATGGGGCCTGTGAAGGGACTTCAAATAACCTTTCATGTCACCAGCTCGGCACACCTGCAACGAAAATAGAACTATTCTTTAGAAGACTTTCTAACGGGAGTTACATTCTAATTGTAGATCACAGATGTTGTGGCTTGCTGCCAGGAAAACCTTATCTAGTAAGCGTGAGCTCCATGGTCCCTTGTTGTGAGCGAGTATTGTTTCCGAATGACACTCCAGACAGGGAGGGAAAAATTTGGCCCAGTTTGAAAATCTCTTCTATTCGAATTGATACTTTAAGCAGAATGAAGCCTGTGCTCCTACAGACGCCAGTTCACTTGACGTCATCAAAAGAAACGTATGATCTCCAAGTTGCAAGGACAACGGGAGAGATACATGCATTATTATCAACAAATTGCCCCCTACACTTCGCAGAAATGCTAAGCGAAATCTTAAATATTTCTGATACAAATGGTATCGCTAGTGTATTTAAGACCGTTTTTTCGGGACTGTTAACTCCATTCAAAGCAGTCCTGGGAAAATTTCCCAATTTCGTCCATTCTGTCTTTGGCGGACTTCCACTCCTGTTGGGACTCGTAGCAGGCATCCTATTTTTGCTATTCCTGCTTCGTTATGGCAAACCATGTCACAGGCAAGACTCCAGCAACTATGGAAGAAACGATCCTAGCTATACGCTATCGGGACCGCATAACTAAAGTCCTTGGATTAGCCCGGCTACGAGATCTGAATATGACCTGGTTTCTTTCGTTCAGACCCATATGGCAGAATTGTGTCTTACCTGTATTGAGATGCATGCTATGCGGCGAAGAATGCGTGTTGGACACCTGTCTTACACTACAATCAGAAGTACCATTGGATGCAGATACTTTGTTGGGTCCAGTAAAGGCTCATGCATTGTGCTGTCCCCAGCGGCTACCTATCCTGATGACGGCATTCGTGGAGACTTCACCACTACGATTGAAGGGTAGTGAAGTACAGGATGAAAGCAGCATCAACCAGGTACGGCCTTCTGTAAGCAATGCTGATCAAAACATCACTGAAAGCGAACATGCGCATGACTGCATGGTAGCGACATTTTCCAACTTGGTCGAACTTTCACCTGAGGCAGTAAACTGTTTTTTTTAAAGTCTGTCTGAAATGATGTTTTCACCAGAACAGAGAGAGTGACTTTAAGCAAACGTGAACACAGCGTTCCCTGAACTCTGAATTTGGCCTTCGGCTTTAAAAACAAAGCTACTGAGAACTTTTTCCTTCTTCCCCTGAAAACGAAAACTTTTTTCCCAAATCCAAAATATTTACCTTTTTGGCACTTATCTTCTGCTTAAAGTAGAACTATTCTTAGAGAACAGAGCTTCTATTTTTAGGAACTCTAGAGACAATACATTACCTCAGCCTCTAGCGTATTTACAAGTAACTGTGTTTATATGTGATGGAGTGGTCTCGCACCTTTTCTTCTGTATTAAGAGCCATTTCATGTGTTATTTTCGCAAATCATTCATGCTGATATAAATTATGCATCCTTTTTTGATTGATTACACTGCTTGACGGCATACAGTACCTATACTCATTTTTGTGTATTTCGAATATGCCTATTTTCAAATGCAAAAAATTTATTTTGGGGTGGTTCGGTATACACATGCACTATTAGTTATGTTTACTATTGATTAGGTTAGTAAATATGGACATGAATTCGTGGAGTGGGTGTAGTGTGTTTATCTAAGGACCTGTATCGATACTCCAATTTCTGACCCTTGTCCGGTTATAAATCACTAATATCCATACAACGGCACAGAAACCTGTTTCATAAATTAGTCATAGCGCATGCTGGCACATTAAGCAAGCACTATTCCTCCAGCCCCCTAGAAAGCACACCGAGTTCTCTAAACAAACCAAGCCTCCAGCAAACCTGGGAAATCCCCGATGCTATTGTTTTGATTTCGTTCGAGAACTCCTGTAAAGAATGTAAGAACGACCAGTTCTTAATGACATCCTTATTGACGTCTTATGTCCATCCTTACGTCAAACCCGGCACCTCTCAGGTATAAATATACCGACACTGCCCTAAGTAAGGACACGGTGGTGATGAGCTTGGAGCAGCTACTACTTGCCGGAGAGCCCAGCTGATGCGAGAGCCCACGGACGCTGCCCCTCCCCTTTTGACGCGCTGAGGAAGACGCTGTCTTTTCTCTTGCCGAGAAATCCAGCCTCCAGCGTTTCCAGCCCACCTTCGCGGGTGACTGGGATACCGAGTCCTGAGAAAGAGATACCAGCCCTCCTGCCTTCTAAATCCCAGGTACTGAACTGACTAACCCCTTACAGAGAATTCTTAAGTCAGATTCTTGGCAAAACAAATTTAACTTAAACTGCTACTTACTTACTCCCTCCCATGTATTAGGCTTAGGTCAGGTACACCGGGGTAGGCGTAGTTAGAAGCACCAGTTGAGTACGATTAGTCAATGTATATATGAATGTATATCTTTTATCCATTTTAAAGTAACATATGGCTAAGAAACCATATCAATGCTTTTACAGTATTTTATAATCCTGCTTTTACTGTATGTACTTTACTTAACTATAAGTATTACAATTGTAGCGATTCATTTCTCTTGTATGAGAAAAGAGACTGATCAATAAATAACACCTTTTTATTGAAAACGCCCGTCTCTTCTTTTCTCTACAATCTGGTGAAACTAAGTATGCACGTATTGACTGAGTAAAATAGCTGTCTTTTGTTTTCACACGACTCTTGAGATATACTTTTAATCAGGGAGAGCAAAGTTGTCATGTTCTATGGTTGTCAGAAACTAAATCCCTTCTTGTCTATCCAGGGAGGTTAAACTCCTCCTCGCCTATTCGAGAAAGTTTCTAGTGAACTCTGAGCTAGCTGGCACACAAAACTTAAGTTTAATATCGTCAGTAGAAGACCTAGTTAACCTCTGTCCTACGTCTATACTATTGAAGATATTATTCCAATGCGCAGAGCCTATTGGGATAATAGGAACTACACTACAGTTAATTTCAATTGAAAACGTTTTTAAGTGTCAACTTTTAAAATACAATATTATTCCTTAAAAATCACTACTGTAAACAAAACACTTTTACTTAACTGTTTACAGCTCATGTCCCGGGACTGAATCTAGGATCCAGTCCTGTGGTTAGAAAAGTAATCTACAAAGTAACTAATTGCATTTAACTAGAAATTCCCATTGAGCTCAATGTTGCATTGTGTTTGAAATTGTGTTGCCTATTGCAACAAACTGTAACTATTGCAGTCAAAAAGTCTATTGCCTATTTGAAAAGTATTTAACTAAAGTAACTCATCCTGATAAAGTATATTTTGCTACCTTGTTGGTTTTAAAATAAAACAACTATATCTTTTGATACAAAACAATTGGCCTATAGTTCAATTCTTGAGTTTGTAAGACCATTTGCTGACTGAGTGTGTAAAACAAATGTTTTACACTGTCCTCTGATACTGCCTTACTGCTCAACCAAGCTGCCAATGTAGAGAGTAAGGTTATATCTAACTTTAGCCTCTGCCAAACCTCTGGGGACTGGGGAATCTATACACACTGTACCTTACTTTGGTCCAGTATATATATAGCCACTTTCCTACAATAGGTATAAGCGAAATTGCATATGCTGCTGTTTAGTTAAGAAATGCAACAAACAACAAAAAGAAATATAATAACCTGCATAATAAGTGCAAATGTAGAACCTTTTTACTAGAGAAACATTTTTAAGTAATACACTAAAATGATTTTCAGAATGATCCCAATACATTTATAAGCCATCCAATTCATGTTGGATCATTATCACTTTTCAAAAGCTAGCAATTATAACACCATATTAATAGTAGAGAGGTTTCCCTCTTCCCAGCAATATAAACCTGTTCAGGTTTCAAACGGATGAAAAGGGAGCCACTTACTGGTTTCAGCTGACTTAGGAGGCACACTCTAGATACTCGCATCTCCTGGAACTGCACAGTGATTTTCCTTTTGGAGTAATCCGGGTCACTGTCCCTTCCCCAAATTCTTCATGTACTACTTGGCCACCCAATCGCAGGCGACTGTCTATTCCACCAATCACTGCCAGCACAGCCATGAGACTGCCTACTTCAGGGTTTTCGGAATCAGGAAAGAAGTCATCCAACACAGCCTAATTAACAAAAGACAGAGTACACGATGGCGAAATAGTAAAGGTATGATATCAGATACTAAATCAGCTTGTGTAAGATTAATTTACTGGTTTTAGGCAAAGTACAAGTTACGAAATGCATATTAAAACCCTTACGATATCTGTATATGCAGACCAGGGTAGGTCTTGAAGGATGAAATCAGTGCACTGAAATACATTCAACACCAAAGAAAACATGCAGATATTCACTGATATTTATCACTATGTCTACACGGTATACTACATCAACTGGATAATTTCTAGGGCTGGCAAGAAGTATTAATACCCAACTCAGTGATACTCCATTTATCAACCTTGAAAGGAAGTGCAGCTGAGAGGACCCTACAGTATTATAACTTGTTACCCCAAAATTACCAGAGCATTTGCAGTAGAATCACTATTTTATAAAGATATCTCACTAGCATGTGAATGAGTGGTATCAAAAACTCTAAAAGTAAGGTGCCATAAACAGATAGATGCTTAACTCAAATATGTCAGAGAGGATCCTTCTGATGTTAGATGTGTATTTTTGATCAGGCAAATCCTTAAATAGATATATTTATTTCAGTACTTATTAATGTTTTTTTTATAGCACCAATGACTATTCTCTCCATATCACACCCAAGTGGAATGAATTTTATCTTACCTTAAAACGTTTTCAATGCTTAGCAGCCTCAACTATCATTGGTAATATATACTTTCCTGTAAATAGTGAAACATGAATGTACGTATATGGGGAAAGGCACATTTGCAGTGTCCATGATTCTTTGTTGTGGTACTGTGCTGTAAGGGCATGGGTGCCATTTTATGACTCACAAGACTTAATTATATTTACTGAAAAATTATCATGTCATATATTGTAGCCATACAAAGTATGTAAAAAAGGAGGCGATAGTTGCAATACTTTACCCCTTCCAATGATTTCCTTGTAAACATATGAGTGACAGAGTTCAGCTGTGAGTTTATGTATTTGTTAATGAGTCCATTCCACTGGCCAAGTGAATGAAGCGTCCTTAATAGAGCCACAATCTCCTCTGCCAATGTACTACTGTGGGTTGCAGTGAGTGATGCCTGTGGCCTGGTTTTCCTTCTCCTTAGTGTGGATTCTAAAAACATA